>NC_084548.2:42867500-43167500 GCF_033978685.3 Nerophis lumbriciformis | reverse complement strand
TTACCTGTCCGGCTCACATGGGAATAGATTTTCCTCCAAGTGGCCCCTGAGCTAAATTGAGTTTGACACACCTGCTGTATTCCCTCTTTTATTCCGCAGGGTGAGCTGCTGAGCCCTTGTCGGTGTGATGGGTCTGTTCGATGCACCCATCAGCCCTGCCTCATCCGTTGGATCAGCGAAAGGGGCTCTTGGAGCTGTGAGCTTTGCTACTTCAAGTACCAGGTTTTGGCCATCAGCACTAAAAACCCCTTGCAGGTATGTCCACCACAATGAATGGAAGTGTAGATTTTGCTTTCATTTAAGAGCACTGACAATAAAAATACAAATTCCAGCCATTGTATCCAGAGTACATTAATTTGGGGGGCTCAAAACTATTTAGAAAATTCAGTTTATTGTAAATATAACCATCATTTCTAATACAGTGGTACCTCAACTTACGAGCTTATTGGTTCTATGACGGAGCTCTTAACTCAAAACACTTGTATCTCAATTCAACTTTGCCCATTGAAATGAGCAGCACATTTCAACCATGTAACATGCCTTCTAAAAAGGAAAACACACTTCTAGTTAAGAAATGTTGTATGATAAACAATACAATATAATGTACTTCAAACAACTACAGGGGAATCTCGGTTCTTGGACAGGGTTTGTAAATAGAAAAGTTTGTATAGTGAAGCAAATTTGTCTATAAGAAACCATGTAAATATGAATATCAATCATCAATCAATGTTTATTTATATAGCCCTAAATCACAAGTGTCTCAAAGGGCTGCACAAGCCACAACGACATCCTCTGTTCAGATCCCACATCAGGGCAAGGAAAAACTCAACCCAGTGGGATGACAATGGGAAACCTTGGAGAGGACTGCAGACTACATGCTTCCATCTGTTGAAAAGCTCTATAGAGATGATGATTTCATTTTCCAGCATGATCCAGCAGTGCCAAAACCACCAGTAACTGGTGTACTGACCATGGCATTACTGTCCTCGATTTGCCTGCCAACTCCCCTGACCTGAACTCCATAGAAAATTTGTGGGATATTGTGAAGAAGAAGCTGAAAGACACCAGACCCAATAATGCAAATGAGCTAAAGGCCGCTATTGACGCATCCTGGGCATCCATAACACCTCAGCAATGCTACAGGCTGATTGCCTCCATGCCACGCCGCATTGGTGCAGTAATCCGTGCAAAAGGATTCCCAACCAAGTACTGAGTGCATTAATTGACATTTTCAAATGTTTGATTTTGTTTTGCTGTTATAAATCTTTATTTTTTACTTGGTCTGAGGAAATATTCTAATTTTTTGAGATGGGATTTTTGAGTTTTCTTAAGCTGTATGCCATAATCACCAATATTAAAATAATAAAAGGCTTGCAATATTCCAGAATGTATAACATTTCCATGTTTTTAGTTGCATTACAGGAAATAAAAGACTTTATCGCAATATTCTAATTTTCTGAGACAGTCCTGTATATCGTAGTTGGAGTTGTAGACAACTTCATTACTGCTAAATAGCACTTTTCAGTAATGTCACAGAAGATGCAGGATTTGCTTTAACTTTAAGTGGTGAAACTTCCTATAAGAGGACAGCTGTAGTGCTGTATTCTGAGGATCATGTCACATTTAATTTGAACTTTTTTTAATGGTCCTCAGTAGTCACGTACAAATTTGTGTGAATTATGCAAAATTATAAAAATTTGGTCTCCATGAACCATATTAACTCTTTTTCCCCAGGGTCCCCAGTAAGAATGATCAGCACATTACTTCATCAATCCAGAGATTTAAAAATGTGTATGAGCTAACTGGGCAGTGGCCATTTTACCTCATTTTTTTATGCCTCCACAACCTGTAGAAAGGGTGATGATCAAAAACGTGGTCCCCATTCCAAATGATAACCTGTGTGTGTGTGTGTGTGTGTGTGTGTGTGTGTGTGTGTGTGTGTGTGTGTGTGTGTGTGTGTGTGTGTGTGTGTGTGTGTGTGTGTGTGTGTGTGCGCTCTTGAAAGAGGCGCCGCGGAAGGAGAGTTAGTCTTTTACTCTGCTGTGAGTCCGCTTTGGCATATTTTTCCAGAAAAGTCAGTTCTCATCACAATTAAAACTTGCTGTGGTAGGAAGTTGGCTTACTCAAGTGTTCAATACGGGCAAGCACAAAATGGCTGCCAGCGAGACACAAAATTAATGAATGAAGCTTTTGTAGACAGAGACATGGTTTGCACACGGAAGCATACAAGGTTCGATCTAAAAGTTTGTAAACCGAAAAGTTGGCAAATAGAGGGATTTGTAAATCGAGGTTCCACTGTACAGTAGTTTTATGAGGCAAAATAATGAAAATGCACAGCATTTATCTTGGAGAATGGACTTTTGTGGTATCTCCTTCGAGCTACTTCTCTGTCAAACACACCATCAGCAGCTTCTCCAAATGTTCATGGATTAATATCTGCCATTTAGATATCATTTAAACATCCTTGGCTGGCGTTACCAACGTATTCTGCTACAGTGTGATGCAGACTAGCAGCGATAGGCTCTAACTGCTTCACCAAGTCGACTACACGTTTTGTAATGTTTATGATGATTTATTTCTTTAATTCAGTAAATATCATTCACTTCATCTTCTCAGCACTGTCCGTCACACTTTGTTTTCCCATAGTTGGAAAAACAAAGTTATGTCAATCTCTAGCTATAAGCTAATGCTAGCTAATGCTAATCTCCCCTTTTACTATTCTGAAAACCCCAATAAAGCGAGAAGACTAGAATTGAAGATTAACAATTTATTCTACAAGTAAAGTAAGTAAAAACATTATCAATGCCAGCTCTAGTGAGAAGACCGAGTTCTACAAAGTTAGGTGTGTTCGCCGAAGATCAATCAATCAATCAAACCAAGTTTATTTGTACAGCCCTTAATCACAAGTGTCTCAAAGGGCTGCAAGATGGTCTCGCGCCCCACTAGTTTTTGTCCATTTTGCTATCCCTCGCAAGTGGAGTGAATCTGCTTTCTCCATCCCATACCTTGCACCTCCTATCACCATCTACCGTAATCTAAAAATAAGCTATTTGTGTGATTTATAGCAGGTGCTAACACACCAACAGGGTGGACTAATTGTGTTTGTTCCTTTTAGCAAAATGGAGTGACCAGAGTATGACTCTAATGCAGTCTATTCTGCTAAGATGGAAAATATTCCTCTAACACAAGCGAGGAAGACCATATGTTGTGGGCGGATCTTATGGGATTCACTGCGATATTTTCTACGCCAACTAATGGTGTTGATGCTCGTAACTCAAATTTTTGCTTGCAGCAAAAAGCATGGAAATTAGCCAAGAGACGTTTCTTATCTCAAAACAGTCTTGAGTCAGGGCACTAAGTTGAGGTACCACTCTGCTTGAATGAAAATCCTTTGCAATTGTTGACTGCTAAGTTCTGATTTTTCTTCCTGGAGATGCTTTGCCAGGCTTTCACTGCAGCCACCTTCAACTGCTGCTTTTTTGGGGTCTTTTCTGTCCACACTCGCCAGTATTTAAAAAAACAATCTCAATTGGCTTTAAATGCGGCTACTGAGCTGGCCATTGAAGTACAGTATATTCAATTTATTGGCCTTTAAAAAATAGTTGCTTAAAGTTCCCACAGTAACTCACAGTAAGATAACTAAAGTGGACCGCATTGATCAAATCAACAATCAAGAAATGCCTTAATGAATACAAAAACAAATGGTTTAAACCAGGGGTGTCAAACTTATTTTAGATCGGGGGCCACATGGAGAAAAATCTACTCCCAAGTGGGCCGGACTGGAAAAATCATGGCACGATAACTTAAAAATAGCGACAACTTCAGATCTTTGTTTAAAAATAGAACAAGCAAATTCTGAAAATGTACAAGTCATGATGTTGTTGGGTTGTTGTTTTTTTTACACTTACATGTTGCGGTTAATAGTATTGTATCTTTATTTGTCGTTATTTATATTTTCTGAATAAATTATGTGATAATGTTCGTAAGTCAACTCATTGGTGTTAATTTTCAATCTATCAAGATAAATTACAGTATGTTATTTATGTAGTTTGATCATTTTCCTCAACTGATGTATTAACATCACGTGTTTTATTTTGTACATATGTAGCATCATCTGCAAATAATTGGCACATTTAGAACAGCTGTTTCTTTCATTCACAAATTTCAGGTTAATTTTTATACTTAGCAAACTCACCCCGCGGGCTGGATAAAACCTGTTCGCGCCTGATTCGGCCCTCGGGCCGTACGTTTGACACCCCTGGTTTAAACAAATCAGGGTTATCAGTGTATCTGGATGATGAGCAGAAAAATGTACTCTATGTAGAAGGCAACGTAACAGCTTATGATCAAAAGCATACTGTACCACACTATGGTGTGGCAGTGTTGGCATGTGCATATATAAATATTCATGGCACATACTCACTGGTATATTGATGACTGCTGACAGAAGCAGTAACAATATAAACTGTGAAGAGTATAGGATAGTAGGACTATATGCATGTGGTCCTCATTTTTTGGCGTTCCATGTTACAAAGGTTTGTGGTTACAAACACACTCCCATGAATCATTAACACTGTACAAAAAGAAAAAAAACTACCAGACTACGCATGCGGAGTAAGTTGAAGTCACATCGCTACACTGAGCAAGTACAACGTCACTTTTCTTCTTTTTGGTTACTTTTTAACTTTAACCTACATTATATCCCCCAGAGTGCAAAAGAAAAGGAGAGTGGAAAGCGAAGTGAAATTAGAAAATGCAACATTAGCTGCTTGTCTGGTTCAAGCAGCTCAAATACCGCAACCATCGTGAAGAATAAAGATGGTATCTGTGAACATGTGCAGGGATCTTCAACAATGAAACAAAGCAGTGTAGTGGTCTCAATATTGAGACTTCCTACTCCCAATAAGTATGTGTCTCTCTCTCTTTTCCGCACTCCTTCCAGTGTGCAAGACAGAAACGAAATTTGAACTTCAGAAGCACAACCGGCTTGTGTGCAAGGGGAGTGAGTGGCTTGAAGGAATTCGATTCATAATATCCAAAGTAATATGAATGTGCAACTAATTGTAAAAAAAATGTTTCTTACAAAATAACACAATTAACAATGTTTTTTCAAGATTGCATTATGATTAGGTTTATTGATTATCTTGTTTGTCCTGCCTGGGAATCCAACCATGTAGGCTGGAACAAAAGACTGACGTGACAATGATTGACATCATGCAGTCAAAAAGGCAGGCCCAGAAAGTCGATCGATGAGCTGGTGGGCGGTCTGGAAGGACAAGCTCCAGGCTAAGAGGCCGTTATCCGCCTGGCGCTAGTGTTTGATTTGGTAGCATAAAATAACAATGTAGCATTATTTTTGGATGTTAGAGAGTGCAAGGGACAAAAAACAGTGCAAGGGACATGTGCCCCCTGCATCGCATAAATGATACAAACAGATTGTGCTTCACATTGCAGCTGCATAATGACCCTAATCATAAAAAGAGAACAACTCAGGACTTTTCAAAGATGAACAAATTGAGTATTTTTCAGCAGCCAAGTAAGTCAGTGGTTTGGGAGAGGAAATTCAGAATTTGATGGTATTCATGAGCTCGCGACCTCATGTCTGTCTCAATAATTCTGGAGGTAACCGTATTCCAAGCCAAGCTAATAACAAAAATAGACAAGAAACATGGCTGAAGATCTCAGCAGTAAAATTACATTATAGTTTACATGCTGATAGCAAATCTAATATTTTTTTGGCAGGCTTGCTTGAATACATGTATGTGTGTCATGATGTCTTTACATCAATTTAACAGTTTTACCAACCAGGTTGTATTAAAGACAATAACCAAAAAGTATATTTAACAAGCCATTGTTGTATGACTTCTGATTGCTGCCTCGTGGGGATGTTGGGGTGCATTCATTTGGCTCCACTTCATAAGTATACGGCAGCAGCGGAGATCAATAGATTTCCTCCGATTGTTTTTCCTGGTACGCGTCACATGTTTGCACGGCCGCTTGTTGCTAGGCAGACATTGTAAAGCATAGTCAATTGTGCCCAATAGGCTATTATGTAAAATGATGACTAAAAATATGAAAATAAGATCTATCTGTATAATGCATATGTTCCTTTTTGACTGTACTTGAATGTGTAATAGACTGTATTTATATTATTCACATGTGAATAATGCTGTATAATAGACTATTTATATTATTCACATGTGAATAATCTCCTCTCTGAGCTGCCACCTTACCGTGGTAGAGGAGTTTGCGTGTCCCAATGATCCTAGGAGCTATGTTGTCCGGGGGTTTCTATGCCCCCTGGTAGGGTCTCCCAAGGCAAACTGGTCCTAGGTGAGGGATCAGACAAAGAGCAGCTCGAAGACCTCGATGAAGAACACAAACCAAGGACCCAGATGTCCCTCGCCCGGACGCGGGTCACCGGGGCCCCCCTCTGGAGCCAGGCCCGGAGGTGGGGCACGATGGCGAGCGCCTGGTGGCTGGGCCTGTCCCCATGGGGCCCGGCCGGGCACAGCCCGAAGAGGCAACGTGGGTCCCCCCTCCAATGGGCTCACCACCCATAGCAGGGGCCATAGAGGTCGGGTGCAGTGTGAGCTGGGCGGCAGCCGAGGCCAGGGCACTTGGCGGTCCGATCCTCGGCTACATAAGCTGGCTCTTGGGACGTGGTACGTCACTTCGCTGGGGGGGAAGGAGCCTGAGCTAGTGCGTGAGGTGGAGAAGTTCCGGCTAGATATAGTCGGACTCACTTCGACGCACAGCAAGGGCTCTAGAACCACTTCTCTTGAGAGGGGCTGGACTCTCTTCCACTCTGGCGTTGCCGGCAGTGAGAGGCGACGGGCTGGGGTGGCAATTCTTGTTGCCCCTCGGCTCAAAGCCTGCACGTTGGAGTTCAACCCGGTGGACGAGAGGGTAGCTTCCCTCCGCCTTCGGGTGGGGGGACGGGTCCTGACTGTTGTTTGCGTTTACGCGCCAAACGGCAGCTCAGAGTTCCCACTCTTTTTGGATTCACTCGAGGGAGTACTGGAGAGTGCTCCCCCGGGTGATTCCCTCGTTCTACTGGGGGACTTCAACGCTCATGTTGGCAGCGACAGTGAAACCTGGAGAGGTGTGATTGGGAAGAATGTCCGCCCGGATCTGAACCCGAGTGGTGTTCTGTTATTGGACTTTTGTGCTCGTCACAGATTGTCGATAACAAACACCATGTTCAAACATAAGGGTGTCCATATGTGCACTTGGCACCAGGACACCCTAGGCCGCAGTTCCATGATCGACTTTGTAGTTGTGTCATCGGATTTGCGGCCTCATGTTTTGGACACTCGGGTGAAGAGAGGGGCGGAGCTTTCTACCGATCACCACCTGGTGGTGAGTTGGCTGCGATGGTGGGGGAGGATGCCGGACAGACCTGGCAGGCCCAAACGCATTGTGAGGGTTTGCTGGGAACGCCTGGCAGAGTCTCCTGTCAGAGAGAGTTTCAATTCCCACCTCCGGAAGAACTTTGAACATGTCACGAGGGAGGTGCTGGACATTGAGTCCGAGTGGACAATGTTCCGTACCTCTATTGTCGGGGCGGCCGATTGGAGCTGTGGCCGCAAGGTAGTTGGTGCCTGTCGTGGCGGTAATCCTAGAACCCGTTGGTGGACGCCGGCGGTGAGGGATGCCGTCAGGCTGAAGAAGGAGTCCTATCGGGTTCTTTTGGCTCATGGGACTCCTGAGGCAGCAGACAGGTACCGACAAGCCAAGCGGTGTGCGGCTTCAGCGATCGCGGAGGCAAAAACTCGGACATGGGAGGAGTTCGGGGAGGCCATGGAAAAAGACTTCCGGACGGCTTCGAAGCAATTCTGGACCACCATCCGCCGCCTCAGGAAGGGGAAGCAGTGCAGTGTCAACACCGTGTATGGTGGGGATGGTGCTCTGCTGACCTCGACTGCGGATGTTGTGGATCGGTGGAGGGAATACTTCGAAGACCTCCTCAATCCTACCAGCACGTCTTCCTATGAGGAAGCAGGGCCTGGGGAATCTGTGGTGGGCTCTCCTATTTCTGGGGCTGAGGTTGCCGAGGTAGTTAAAAAGCTCCTTGGTGGCAAGGCCCCGGGGGTGGATGAGATCCGCCCGGAGTTCCTTAAGGCTCTGGATGTTGTGGGGCTGTCTTGGTTGACAAGACTCTGCTACATCGCGTGGACATCGGGGGCGGTACCTCTGGATTGGCAGACCGGGGTGGTGGTTCCTCTCTTTAAGAAGGGGAACCGGAGGGTGTGTTCCAACTATCGTGGGATCACACTCCTCAGCCTTCCCGGTAAGGTCTATTCAGGTGTACTGGAGAGGAGGCTACGCCGGATAGTCGAACCTCGGATTCAGGAGGAACAGTGTGGTTTTCGTCCTGGTCGTGGAACTGTGGACCAGCTCTATACTCTCGGCAGGGTCCTTGAGGGTGCATAGGAGTTTGCCCAACCAGTCTACATGTGCTTTGTGGACTTGGAGAAGGCATTCGACCGCGTACCCCGGGAAGTCCTGTGGGGAGTGCTCAGAGAGTATGGGGTAACGGACTGTCTTATTGTGGCAGTTCGCTCCCTGTATAATCAGTGTCAGAGCTTGGTCCGCATTGCCGGCAGTAAGTCGGACACGTTTCCAGTGAGGGTTGGACTCCGCCAAGGCTGCCCTTGGTCACCGATTCTGTTCATAACCTTTATGGACAGAATTTCTAGGCGCAGTCAGGGCGTTGAGGAGATCTGGTTTGGTGGCTGCAGGATTAGGTCACTGCTATTTGCAGATGATGTGGTCCTGATGGCTTCCTCCGGCCAAGATCTTCAGCTCTCACTGGATCGGTTCGCAGCCGAGTGTGAAGCGACTGGATGGGAATCAGCACCTCCAAGTCCGAGTCCATGGTTCTCTCCCGGAAAAGGGTGGAGTGCCATCTCCGGGTTGGGGAGGAGATCTTGCCCCAAGTGGAGGAGTTCAAGTACCTTGGAGTCTTGTTCACGAGTGGGGGAACAGTGGATCGTGAGATCGACAGGCGGATCGGTGCGGCGTCTTCAGTAATGCGGACGCTGTATCGATCCATTGTGGTGAAGAAGGAGCTGAGCCGGAAGGCAAAGCTCTCGATTTACCGGTCGATCTACATTCCCATCCTCACCTATGGTCATGAGTTTGGGTCATGACCGAAAGGACAAGATCACGGGTACAAGCGGCCGAAATGAGTTTCCTCCGCCAAGTGGCGGGGCTCTCCCTTAGAGATAGGGTGAGAAGCTCTGTCATTCGGGGGGAGCTCAAAGTAAAGCCGCTGCTCCTCCACATCGAGAGGAGCCAGATGAGGTGGTTCGGGCATCTGGTCAGGATGCCACCCGAACGCCTCCCTAGGAAGGTGTTTCGGGCACGTCCGACCGGTAGGAGGCCACGGGGAAGACCCAGGACACGCTGGGAAGACTATCTCTCCCGGCTGGCCTGGGAACGCCTCGGGGTCCACCGGGAGGAGCTGGACGAAGTGGCTAGGGAGAGGGAAGTCTGGGCTTCCCTGCTTAAGCTGCTACCCCCGCGACCCGACCTCGGATAAGCGGAAGAAGATGGATGGATGGATGGACATGTGAATAATGCCGTATAATAGACTGTATTTATATTATTCACATGTAAAAAAAATACTTAAGTGTTTATTGTTTATTGTGAGCGAACTGTGGTGCTGAATTTCCCCCAGGGATCAATAAAGTACTTTCTATTCTATTCTATTTGATCTTTCTATCTATCTATCCATCTATCTATCTAGTTACATCTCTGTCTATTTTATCAATCTATATTTTTAATCCAAAAGAGACTAAGAAGAATCCGCCCATCTGCATTATATTAACCTTTAGTATAACCTTCAGTGCATGAAAAAAAACATGTTTGTTATTAAGAAGGACAAGGCATCCCACTATCAAGTGTGCATGTGTGCCACAGCTTCCTCTCTGATTGGTGGAGCTTACTGTTGCCATGGAAATATGCGCTAGTAGGAAACCTGGAACAAAGCACTGGACCATGTCAATGAAACATAACATATAGTATTATGAAACGGTTTTTAGGTCGGTATAATTAGCGGATGTTAAAAAAAGTGAAAGAGTTATTCTTTTAGATAAATTTACATTCAAATGAATGTAACTGAATTACATTAATTCAACAAATGTGGTTATAGCTTCATTATCAAATGTGGAATTACTAATGCAACCAGGTTGCTAATTCTGACAGCAGAATGCGTAATAGGGCACTATTGTGCTGATGTACTGTGATGTTAATTAGAAAAATGCTGGAGACACTTTTTAGTGCTCTACTCACACATACTGGAAGTGAAAAGTCGTTCCACTCCTGTCACTTTCTTTCTCTCATCCAGTGGCAGGCCATCTCTCTGACAGTGATCGAGAAGGTGCAGATCGCGGCCATTATCCTGGGCTCCTTGTTCCTCATTGCCAGCATATCCTGGCTCATCTGGTCGTCCCTCAGCCCCTCGGCCAAGTGGCAACGTCAGGACCTGCTCTTCCAAATCTGCTACGGCATGTACGGCTTCATGGACATCGTCTGCATAGGTAAAAAAAACAACACTACTACACTATTATATTATTAGACAGAATTTTGATGCATCACTACTATTAGAGTCCAGATTGTGCTAGTGTATGTAATTAAGTGACAGGTTCTTATAGTCATAACATTGAGTTGACACAATGAGATGTATTATGCAACACCAAGGGTAACAACAACACGTAATTCACTCAACACTAGCAAAAATATTAATAAACATGGCTCGCTACTTGTACTCACTTCACATTCTGGTGGTTCCTGAGGTCACGCAACATTACACGGAAGCTAAATCGGAGAAGCAGATGGCGCACAGGTAGGAGATGACAACGAAAACTAAAAGGCAGCAAAACCAATGACGTCACAGAGCTCTAACATCTCTGAGCAATCTGGTTCTTGTGTGAGTTGGAAGCGCTGCAAACAGATGGCATCAGATATGTGCGCCGTGACTGTCACATTTAAGAACGGCCCCGCCTGTGATCAATGCCGTTTTTATATGACAAAATATGGTGGGGCACCAAGCACTTAGACATGAGACATGGGCAACTGGCGGACAGAATAACTTTCAATTTCTGAAAATAAAGCATAAAGCGTTGTAATTACGATAGTCTACCAACAGCTTGTAACTGGTACAGTGGATACCCACAATTTATTCAAATAAAACACAAAAAATATTTTTTCCCCTCCCAATTTAGGCTATTTTTTCACCAGAAAGCACGTCATTCACCTTACAATAATTGTATAGTAGTATAGTTTACATCATAAAACATAAAATGTTCAGCATATTATTTCAGCTTACATGTAGTATGTGACCATGTGACAAGCGGTAGAAAATGGATTGATGGATGGACATCAGAGCAAGATGGCGGCACCCTGTGGGTAGGGTTGGGTTGGGTATTGTTTACATATAATTCGATGCTGGTGCCAAATCACTGCTTTCAAAACGGTGCTAGTACCGTATTTTTCGGACTATAAGTCGCAGTTTTTTTCATAGTTTGGCCGGGGGTGCGACTTATACTCAGGAGCGACTTACAGTATGTGTGAAAGTATTAACACATTACCGTAAAATCTCAAATAATATCATTTAGCTCATTCACGTAAGAGACTAGACGTATAAGATTTCATGGGATTTAGCGATTAGGAGTGACAGATTGTTTGGTAAACGTATAGCATGTTCTATATGTTATAGTTATTTGAATGACTCTTACCATAATATGTTACGTTAACATACCAGGCACGTTCTCAGTTGGTTATTTATGCGTCATATAACATACACTTATTCAGCCTGTTGTTCACTATTCTTTATTTATTTTAAATTGCCTTTCAAATGTCTATTCTTGGTGTTGGGTTTCATTAAATACATTTCCCCAAAAAATGCGACTTACTGTATATTCCAGTGCGACTTATATATGTTTTTTTCCTTCTTTATTATGCATTTTCGGCAGGTGCGACTTATACTCCGGTGCGACTTATACTCCGAAAAATACGGTACTTACAGTAAACAGTACTGCTACTTAAAAAAAGCCTTACAAATTTTGTCCAAAACTATACTTTTTTTAAATGAATTAAATTGAGGTACAACTGTACTCTAATAATATATGATAAAGTATATACATCCATCCATCCATTTCTACCGCTTGTCCCTTTTTCAGGGTAGCGGGGGGTGCTGGAGCCTATCTCAGCTGCATTCGGGCGGTAGGCGGGGTATACCCTAGACAAGTCGCCACCTCATCACAAATGATAAAGTATAGAAATGACATAATATGATTGTTCAGTAACACATTCATCAATACGACATAACAGTCACAACAAATAAATATATCATAATTATTACGGCAAAACCAGCAGTAACACAGGAAATGTGCAAAAAAAGACGACACATTATACAGTATTTTAAGTCCATACATTTTGCGCAAATCGATCAGAATTTAAGCATTGATAAAACATTAGCGATTTTAAACTACAGTACCTTTTATAACGGTGTTTGTAAGTGTCGCAAAATAGAGGTGTGTTTTTTTTTTAGGTTACATTAATTTTATTCATGCCATGTCAAGCATTTCTCACCTAATTAATAATAGGTTAAAATATTTAAGTTAAACTCATGGCTACATTGATGCAGGATAATTGCTAGCTTGACTAACTAAACAGTGATTTATCTAATCTAAAAACTTAAAACTGATAAAAGACAAACTTTTTTTTTTAATTCAAAAACACTCATCAATCAATCAATCAATCATCAATCAAAGTTTATTTATATAGCCCTTAATCACAAGTGTCTCAAAGGGCTGCACAAGCCACAATGACATCCCACAATGATCCCACATCAGGGCATGAAAAAACTCAACCTATTGGGCACAATGAAACCACAGATGTGGGGACGTTCAAACACTAAAGCATTTTGGCCTGAGCACTTTAGCTAGATGCTCACAGTCGACTGTGCAGGTGTAAAACTAACGTCAAGCATGTGTGAGGCATTTTAAGGGCTTCAATCCGGATTCTATGCATTTAGCTTTTTAGCTTCCTATGTCGCGAGCTAACAATGGCAAGTGAAAAGCGACAGGAAGTGTTTTAAAGCTAAATCCCAGGTAATTATTACAACAGTCACTTTTCCCGCCAAAAAATAAGGAACTTTATGTTCCTGAATTATTTAGTTCGTGGAACTAAAGGTTCCTCTACAACTGTGTGGTTTGTGTTTCCACCACATTTTACAGTTCTGGGTAGTTTATACAAATCAAGAAGATGACGTATGGACAGTGGTGTGCCGTCAAGGCCATCAAGGCCTTCTCTGCTGGCCTAACGTAACCAGAAATCATGATCATAATTTAAGATAGAAGTATTTTTTAATTTACTTTCCCTAAATATCTAAAAGTATTCATATTCTCTTCATGTCATATTATGCTCGTTCCAGTGCTGTTGTTTTTAGTTTTAGTTTGTATCCAATCAGAATTCAGCTAGCTTATGTTGCCATGCTGTACCAAATCTGCCAGATGCCTTCAGAATCAACAATGCGGGTGTCCGTGCACTGTAAGCGATCGGGGACATACAGTGATAGACAATTGCGATAGCCAATCAGATCACGAATTGTTGTCAGTAAGGCCTTCTAAATGGCCTCACGTTGAACGGGACGTTTACGCGTCCTGTGATTGGATACTCATCGGGACCGTTAGCGAATGAATTTGAGAACACATAGAGTTGAGAGACAGTTGCGATAGCCAATCAGATCACAAATTGTTGACAGTAGCCTATCCAAGTAGCCTGATGTTAACGAGACTATGATTGGATACTCACTTGTCATTCCAAAGTGAGTATCCATTCACAAGTTTCAATTTAGCAGGAAGCGGGAAGTGTTGGGCCGTAGCCAGACCGGGATAACAGAGAAGGAGAACAAAACGTTGATTAGGTGGCATTGATATTTTTGAAAGGCCATTTTCAAGAAGGATATTTAAAGAAAAACTACATCTAGTGAGACAATGTCGGCCAACCCCGGAAGCTAGCTCAGCTGTTTTGGCGATGAATTGCTCGCCATTTCCACTCGAATAAGCCGACGAGGGATACCACTGGCTTATACGACGTAGAATAGGTCCTACTAATTGTGAGTTCAAATATAGAATTTTTCACTTTTAATATGTTTTTTTCAATTTTAATTTTGACAGTACCACATAAGATATGTTTTAATTGCTGATGCGTTTTAATACATTTTTAAATGCGCCTGAAAATAACCTGTTTTGTACACTGTTGATGTATTCAATGAACAGTAGTGTGTAAATGTGTTCCTGTATAGTATTTCTCCAGCAATCGAATTTTAACTTGAAAGTCAGGTTTTTGCCCACACCAAACACTCCGGTACAGTGTGACGTGTACCTCCAAAATAATCAAACCACGTGTAAATAAAAGCTGTGATTTGTCGACTTTTAGTACCTTATTTCTTGTGTGCATTTTCATTCTTTCAGCGCGTATTCATCTTACCTTCGCGAATGTCTTCTCTTCCCATTTCAGATCAACATTTTGCATTTAGTTGTCTCTCTTTGATACCCTAACCAAACTTCTGCAGTTCCTCTTACAGTATATTGTAAGACAAGTGTACAAAAAACCTAAAATCACTCAAATGTATTAGTTGGCCACTTAGAAAACATAATTCGGTGTTTAGAATTTTAAAGACCTACATTTCTCAAAATGGAAATTTTGTGAAAATTGCTCATATTATATACAGTAGTCTAAATGAAAACATGACTGACTATACATTGCATGCCTTACCTGATCGCTGTCAAAAAACTAAACTGAAACCAATTGTGCGATTGGAAACAAATCTGAGTTGACTGGCTTCTGTTCAGATCATCAGATTATTTTTCCTGCTCTGAAGAAATGATACCTGGATCCAAAATCCAATAAAACAATATGTTTGTCACAATCAATTGGCTGTTTCCTATTCAGTTTCACCACCACAGAGAAAGGACAGGGAGTGCTGGCAGGAATCCACTCTGACAAAGTCAGACAGACACACTTAGGGTAATTACTCCAAAACAGCCACCATTTATCCAGTCTATCCCAATTGAATGTATGGTGGGAAGTGAGGTACAACCTGGGCCGATCACATAAAGACAGAAAAACATTCGCAGTTTATGGACAGTTTAGTCTTAAAGGCCTACTGAAATGCGATTTTCTTATTTAAACGGGGATAGCAGGTCCATTCTATGTGTAATACTTCATTTCGCGATATTGCCATATTTTTGCTGAAAGGATTTAGTAGAGAACATCGACGATAAAGTTCGCAACTTTTGGTCGCTGATAAAAAAGCCTTGCCTGTACCGGAAGTAGCAGACCAGTAGCGTGACGTCACAGGTTGTGGAGCTCCTCACATCTGCACATTGTTTACAATCATGGCCACCAGCAGCGAGAGCGATTCGGACCGAGAAAGCGACGATTTCCCCATTAATTTGAGTGAGGATGAAAGATTCGTGGATGAGGAAAGTGAGAGTGAAGGACTAGAGGGCAGTGGGAGCGATTCAGATGCTGTGAGAGGCGGGTGGGACCTGATATTCAGCTGGGAATGACTAAAACAGTAAATAAACACAAGACATACAGTATATATACTCTATTAGCCACAACACAACCAGGCTTATATTTAATATGCCACAAATTTAATCCTGCATAACAAACACCTCCCCCCTCCCGTCCATATAACCCGCCAATACAACTCAAACACCTGCACAACACACTCAATCCCACAGCCCAAAGTACCGTTCACCTCCCCAAAGTTCATACAGCACATATATTTCCCCAAAGTCCCCAAACTCTCCAAAGTTACGTATGTGACATGCACATAGCGGCACGCACGTACGGGCAAGCGATCAAATGTTTGGAAGCCGCAGCTGCATGCGTACTCACGGTACTGTGTCTGCGTATCCAACTCAAAGTCCTCCTGGTAAGAGTCTCTGTTGTCCCAGTTCTCCACAGGCCAATGGTAAAGCTTGACTGTCATCTTCCGGGAATGTAAACAATGAAACACCGGCTGTGTTATCCGGCACACCAGTCAAGGGGTGCATTCTACGGCGGGGGTGCGTTATCCAGCACAACACCTGCCGCAATACACAGCTTCCCACCTACAGCTTTCTTCTTTGCTGTCTCCATTGTTCATTGAACAAATTGCAAAAGATTCACCAACACAGATGTTCAGAATACTGTGGAATTTTGCGATGAAAACAGACGACTTAATAGCTGGCCACCATGCTGTCCCAAAATGTCCTCTACAATCCGTGACGTCACGCGCAGACGTCATCATACCGAGACGTTTTCAGCAGGATATTTCGCGCGAAATTTAAAATTGCACTAACCCGGCCGTATTGGCATGTGTTGCAATGTTAAGATTTCATCGTTGATATATAAACTATCAGACTGTGTGGTCGGTAGTAGTGGGTTTCAGTAGGCCTTTAGTCCCGGCGCCATGACCTGTGCCCGTCCACAGAGTCAGCCGTGCCCGTCTTGGGCTGTAAGCTGTATATTTTATTCGTGTTCGTTTTTTTTTTTACATCGTAGCAAGTAAAAATAAGATGATACGTAATAAAAACAAAGGCACATTGACTAAAAGGATAACACAATTAACGGACATGTTAGTTAACATATAACTACGAGATGAACATTGTGACAGAAACAAAATCCAATCGTATTTAATTACATCTTGTCGATGGGTGGGACAAGTTCGAAATATATCCAATCACAACTCTTTAATGGTGTACATTGAAAAAAGAGAGCCAATCAGATGCTTTTCCTAGCGAGATGAGAAAGTCACCGGCAAAAACGAAATATATGGGGATATAACATGTTTCACATTGTATATGTGTACACTTGGGAGAAAGTGAAGTGGAAACATTTAATATTTACTGATATGATGCCATTGTTTATTGTTTATTGTTTATTGTTTATTGAATGGATCCCCATTAGCTGACGCCAAGGCGACTGCTAGTCTTCCTGGGGTCCATATAGGAGCATACAACATTAAAATACAAAGAATACATGCATTACCAAGCATTATACAATTGAAAAATACAACATAAGATTAAAAAAAAGCTAGTTAAAACCAGTATTAAAAATTCACGTCATGTGGGCAGCTGCAATAGGTGTATCTTCAAAGCTGTCTTGAATGACAATTTACTTTGTGAGAGATTAATGTGAGATGGCAACCCATTCCAGAATGATGTACATCTATACATGACTGTATGTTTGAGGAGATTGGTCCTGGGAGCAGGAAGTGCCATATAGCCATTGCTGGCATTCCTAGTGTCATGAATATGTATGTTAGTTAATTTTAAAAATTGTTTGTAAAAGTAATCTGGTGATTGATCTAAAATGATAGTTCTAAAGAACATAAGGAGACTACAATGCATCTTTTGTTCAACAGACAACCAGGACAGGCGTGAATGCATAAATGAAATATTAGTGCGCAAAGAACATTTAAGTACCAGTCTAGCCGCTCTGTTCTGAACAAGTTGCAGTTTGTTCAGGTCAGACTTAGTCGTAGCGGACCATATTATAGGACAGTAATGAAGATGACAGAAAACCAAGGACTGTATGACTTGACCCATTGTTGAGGTGGAGCACTTCCTGACCATGGCTAAACCTCTTCCCATTTTCATTGAAATACCATCAATATGATCGGACCATGACAGTTGACTGTCTAATAATACACCAAGCAGTTTTGCTTTTTTGACCTGCTCAATAGGTATGTCTGACATTGAAATATGAAGCTGGGGGTCATCAACAAGCATATGTCTGGATCCAAAATAATGCTTTTTGTTTTGTCAATACTCACAACAAGTTTACTATCATTTAACCAGCGTGACACTCTCTCCAGGTCCTGATTTAAGTTATTTTCTAGGTCATTTAAGGTAGAGGCAGTACTGTATGGAGTTGTGTCATCTGCATTCGTAACCATATTGGTGTTTGTTGTAACACAGGGAAGATCATTAGTAAAAATACTAAAAAGTAAAGGACCTAAGCAGCTTCCTTGAGGCACGCCGCAGTAATTGTACTTGCGTTCAGATAGGCTACCATTAAAACACACTCTCTGTGATCTTCCTGATTGATAGCTCAACATCCAAGAAAGTGACATACTATTAAAACCATATTTTCTCAGTTTGGAGATCATTATGTTGTGATCTACGACATCGAATGCCGCACTAAAGTCAATCAGGACAGTACCAACCATCTTCTTGACATCCATTTGTGACAGCCAGTCATCAGTCAGCTGAGCTAGAGCAGTAGATGTTGAGTGACCTTGCCTATAAGCATGCTGGGAACACGACATCAGTTTGTTGTAGGTAAAGTAATCTTGAATTTGTTTGAAAACAACTTTTTCCATCAATTTACTAAGAACAGGAAGTATGCTTATTGGTCTACTGTTTTTACCAGTAAAATCTTTATTTTTGTCCTTGGCCTCCTTCCAAACCCCAGGACAGACTCCATATCTTAATGATTTATTAAATATATGACAAATCGGAGTTGATACATGGCATGCCACAATTTTTAGCAATTTGCCATCTAGCATGTCCGTCCCAGCAGGTTTATCAGATGGCAGTGATGATAACAATTTCTCAATATCAGAACTACTAACTGGTACAAAATCGAACCTGCAGTTTTTACCTTTCATTATATGATTTTCAATTAATGTGCATGAGGAGGAGCCATCAGAATGCGTCATATTCACTCTCAAATTTTCCACCTTGTTTGTGAAGTAATTATTAAAATATGTGGCAATTTCCATTGGCTTAGTCAGGTAAGCTCCATCAACTTTTATATACGAATTTGTTTTACATGATGCTGATCTTCCAATTATTTGATTTAATATTTTCCACAATTGTTTTCCATCATGTCTAAAGTCATAGATCTTTGTCTGATTATATACCTTTTTATTACCTCTATTTATTTTAGTTACACGATTTCTTAATTTACGATAGATTATCTCATCAGAAAGTAGACCAGAAGAGTCCGCCAACTTTTTAGCCTGGTTACGTTGCTTCATAAGTGCTTTGAGCTCATTTCCTAACCAGGGGGCGCCATTTGCCTTGACAGTTGTTTTCCTGACAGGAGCATGCTTATCTGCAATCTGCAAAAATAACTACATGAATGTGCTCAAAGCAGCTTCGGGATCCTCCTCAAGACACACAGTTTCCCAGTTAACATGTTTCACATCATTTATAAATTTTACTTCATTAAAATATTTATAAGACCTTTTATGTATAGTCACACTAGGAGCTTTGGAGAGCTTGGTCTTCCTCCTTATTGCAATTAAGTTGTGGTCTGTAAAGCCAAGAGCTATTGATACTGTTTTAGTGCATATATCAGGAACATTAGTGAATAGGTGGTCAATGCATTTGGATGACTTTAGCCCATTTCTATTTATAGTTGATCTGGTTGGTAGTGTAATGGTCTGTGTGAGGTTACAGGCATTAGTTACAGCAATAAGTTTATTTTTCAGCGGGCACATAGCAGACCAATCAATGTTTGTGTCCCCATCAGCGGGCGAGTCATTGATTGTGACATCTACACAATTGTATGTTAAATCTGTTATTTTCTGCTTCCTCTGTTGTGCCAAAAACTGATTCTCTACCAAAAATGTATTCCCCATGTACCACCTTTAGGCTACTTCTGTCCTCAACTGATTACTACATGTGAGACAAACACTTATATTTGTGGTTATTGTAATGATATGTGTTCAAAATTATTGAAGCACTTTATCGTGTCCAATCAAATCAAATCAAATCAACTTTATTTATAAAGCACATTTAAAATTTACCACAGGGGTAGCCAAAGTGCTGTACAATGAACAGGTTAAAAGATAAAATGAGTACCGAGCAAACACAACACAACACAAACAGAACACGATAAAAAATAAATAATTAAAATAGAATTAATAAAAACATAAAAACAGGATCACAGCAGGTGTATTATGGGGCGCCATTGCAGGATGGATATCACTCAGTGTTAAAAGCCATGGAATAAAAGTATGTTTTTAAGAGAGATTTAAAAACAGGAAGAGAGGAGGCTTGTCTAACACTCAGGGGTAGGTCGTTCCAGAGCTTGGGAGCAGCAACGGCGAAAGCTCTGTCACCTCTAAGCTTCAGCCTTGTGTCAGGGACCGTCAACAGCAGCTGATCGGCTGATCGTAAGGATCGGGTGGGGCAGTAAGGCTGAAGGAGGTCGGAGAGATAGGTTGGCGCGAGGTTGTTTAGACATTTAAAAACAAATAAAAGGAGTTTAAAATTGATTCGGTAACGCACAGGGAGCCAGTGAAGGGACGCTAAAATAGGGGTGATGTGCTCACGTCTGCGGGTCTGTGTTAGCAGACGAGCAGCAGAGTTCTGCATGAGCTGCAGGCGGGCGAGGGAGGCCTGGCTAATGCCTACATACAGGGCATTACAATAATCAAGACGAGTCGAGATAAAGGCGTGGATTAATTTCTCAAGATCATGTCTTGATAGAAGCGGTTTCACTTTTGCTATTTGGCATAATTGATAAAAGCTTTTTTGAACGACGCTGCTGATTTGTTTTTCGAATTTAAAATCTGAGTCAAAGTTTACCCCCAGGTTTGTGACAGAGTCGCTGAGATACGGGGTCAGAGTGCCGAGGTCAACGTTGGGGGAGGGAGAGCGACTTGGACCGAACAACATAACTTCTGTTTTATCTTCATTTAGGCTCAGGAAGTTAGCTGAAAGCCAGACTTTGATGTCGTGCAGGCAGTCAATAAGACGTTGAACCGTGTTATTTTGTGCCATGGGAAAATAAATCTGGCAATCATCGGCATAAAAATGAAATGTAATACTGTACTTCCTAAAAATAGAACCAAGGGGGAGAAGGTAAAGCGCAAATAAAATTGGGGCAAGGATTGAGCCCTGGGGGACCCCATGTGGTAAAGGAGCTGTGGACGACATAAAACTGTCTACTTTTACACAAAAACTCCTGTCGGTTAGGTACGACCGGAACCAGTTGAGGGCGGCGCCCTTAATGCCCACACAGTTCTCAAGACGAGTGATTAAGGTGGCGTGGTCGACGGTGTCGAACGCAGCAGACAGATCTAAAAGCACCAGGACAACATATTTACCAGAATCAGTGGACAGGAGGATATCGTTAAAAACTTTTAGAAGCGCTGACTCTGTGCTGTGGAGGGCTTTAAAACCGGACTGGAACAGCTCAGTGATACCATTATCCTCTAAGAAGGGCAACAACTGACTGTAGACAACCTTCTCTAATATTTTGGAAATGTATGGAAGATTAGAGATAGGTCTGAAGTTAGAGAGGAGAGAGGGGTCGAGGCTGGGTTTTTTAAGTAGAGGTCGTACCACTGCATGTTTAAACTCTACTGGAACTATTCCAGAAGAGAGGCTACTATTGATAATGTTAAGGACACTTGATCCAATAGTAGCAAGTACCTCCTTAAACAGGCGAGGTGGGAGGGCATCTGCAGGAGAACCAGAGGGCTTCATATGACTAACTGTGTCACTTAAAAAAGAAAAGGACACCGGCTCAAACTGATGGAAAACAGAAGAGAAATGCAGGGGAACAGAAGGGTCATATGAAGGCTGAGATAGACTGGCTCTAGTTGACACAATTTTGTCAGTGAAAAAATGGAGACAATTTTCACAGAATTCAAAAGAAGCATCAAAACCAGCAGATTTGGGAGCATCAATGACAGTGTTAATAGTTTTAAACAGAACTCTGGGGTTGTTACAGTTAGAAGATATAATCTGAGATAGATATATATTCATTTCTGCCAATATACGGGAGTTGGCCTTTTCTATAGTATTAATGAGATTGTAAAGGACTATAGAGCCGATGTTAATGTGCTGAAACCTCCCTTGTTTAGACGCTACATACAATATTAACTGCTCTCTGTTCATACACATAATAAATATTAACAAAGGGTTTGGATGTATTCCTTGCCGAGAGTTATATGATAATAAAGTACATACTGTACTGTTTACGTGTTGAAATACCCTTTAAAAAGCTGAAATCAACCCAAAAGGACAAGGTAATGATTCAAAATAATATTTTGGTATTGACACATCTCTTCTGTGCATCTCCTAAGGTTATTCTAGTAATGTATGCACAGATGAGGTGTGTCAATATCAAAACATTACTATGAATCCCTTTTTTGCTACCAATAATACATTGATTTAAGACAATTAGTTTTATTGAAATGCTTTTTTAAACATTAATCTTTTTTAAACAGCTTAATAAAAGATGGACACAAACAGGCTTTTAATTACAACAACAAAGAAATTACCTGCAGTGCGTTGGTGCCTTGCCAGATTTGGTATATTGTAGGAATTCAGAATTTGTATTCCTGCTGTAGGAGCACTTGCATTCAGAGGAGACGGGCCACGCCATTGTTAGATACCAGTTTCGCACATTAATAACACAAAATGTGGATCGTTATGATCACAGTTTGATTGTCAAAGATGTTTGGTAATGTAATCTGTGATATTTCTATCTGAATAAATTATATTCTGTACATTACATGTTGTACATGTTATCAGTAATTGTGTTCATATCGCTGCATGATAATGTTTTAACCTTCTCTTTATTAATAAAGTGTACTATTCAGCCTTCTAAATATTATTTAATTGAGGGCTATCATCCAGATCAAAAAATATACCCAATATACTCCCCTCCACCTATATTCCTCAACTGATGTACTAGCATTTATTTAGGTAGAAATATCACAGATTACGTTACAAAACGTCTTTGACAAAACATGATCGGAATATAAGACTTTTCCATTTTGTTAGTGTAGCTAGACTGGATGTGACGCGTAGCGCTATTATTGTGAAGCCGGAACTGTGTGATTTGTTTGACAAGAGGTGTCTTTACATGTTTTGACGACATGAACGTCTTCAAGAAAGAAGTGACTCTAGACTCTAGACACTGAAATAAAGCTTCAACCCTCCGAATGCAAGCGCGCCAGCAAGCATTTGCTGCATTGATGAAAGCTCACGGAGATCATGGATGAAAATAATCTTGTCTTGTCGGGAGAATGTGCATGGCTGCAGACCTGGGCTTTCTATAATGTCAACTTTTCTTTGTGCATTTCTGCTTGCTATTTTAGCCCCACTTATAAGTCAACAGTAACTGAACACAACTACATTTTCCCACGCTACGGAATGGATTTAGGGTCAAACAGGATGTGTGCGCGTTAATCACGCTTCAAAAAATGTGTGCCGTTAAAGGAAATCATTGGTAACGCGTTATCGCGTTGACTTTGACAGCCCTAATCGGGAATGACCCATTGTAAGAAAATACATATTACAAAACGATTTTTCCTATAGGACATATAATACAAAAAAAACGTCATCAAAAAAAGACACCAACAGACACCAAAACAGTCTTAATCAGCCCCTGAAATCATTCAGCAGCTATAAAATTATATTGCTAAATAGACGATATGTCTAATATTTTGATTTGTGGCAGTCCATACCAAGCATACCAAGAACAGGACTGCAGCACGATCGATTCCTTTCTCACAGCCATTTTTACGCAACTGGCAGTTTGCACGTCCTTTCTAGATATACTAAACACACAAAACAGCAGCTGAAGAACAATTTCCATCCCAGTTATCCATTTTCTACCACTTGTCTGTCCTGGGGTCACGGGGGGGCTCGAGCCTATCCCATTTGCTATCGGGCAGAAGGCGGGGTACACCCTGAACAAGTCTCCACCTCATCACGGCGCCATTTCAATCTTGATAAATCACTCTGTGTGTGCTAAATGACTAAATTTACATATTCTCCCAGTATGGTGGCCATTGTGATAATCAGCATATATTCTGCATATTTATGGATTGCACTCTATTTTGCCCACTTAGTGTTGTGATTGGCAGTAAGCCATAAGTTGGAGCCCAAAGCAGAGACACAGTAGACAGGATGAACCATGAACAATTAATTTAATAAATAACAAAAAGCGCTCTACAAGGAGTTGTAAAAAGTACGACTGAAAGTTACCGGTGACAAAAGGCCACTGGGAAGCTAACAAAAGGAAACAACGTGCAAATAAAAGGCCAGACTTACTAGTTGAAATTCAACAATAAGTACTTGGGAGAATACACGCAATTAGGCAAGGAGAATCATCTAGGGTCGAGCATGTCTTAGTCCAGAGCTTAAGAGCTGGCCTAATTGGAATTGGCCCCAGGTGTGTTGCAGTGGCTCTGCCCAGGAACTCCAAATAAGGGCAACTGCAAACAAAAGACAGAACAAGCAACACAGTGGCCACATGACAGTGCCCTCCTGACCATCGACCAGACTTGGAGGAGGAGGAGGAGGCATGACCGGGGGGATTGATGGGGAGCAACGGGGGTAACTAGAGCTTCACAGCTACCGAGTTGACCACAGAGGCGATCTTGTAAGGACCCACGAATCTCGGCGCCAACTTCCTGGAAACACCAGTAAGGCGTAAGTTCCATACTAACAGCCATAAAGTCCTGACCGGGGCGATAGTCTGCGGCAGGAATCCTGTGACGGTCTGCCAACTGACAGTTACATTCTGCAGTCTGGGACAAAGCCCCGCGGGTACCTCGCCAAATCCGATGCGACTGCTGCAGGTGCAGGTTTATTTTCTTTTAAGGGGATGTTAATCGCTGAACCCAAATAGTACAAATGACAGAAAATACTCCAATTAGATAGACAGCCTACTCTAAATGATAGTAGGATTATGAAGTTAAAGCCAAGTCAACCCGAGTCAACCCGAGAACGACTGGAGCAGATTGGAATGGAACAATGAAAAAACGAATAGCTTCAAAATGATTACCCGACAGCAGCAAGGTGAGTAAGTCAGTTTGATGAGTGACAACTGCTAGGTGGAGGTGCCCATCCAGAGAATAAACCTCCTTGGGAGAATCAAGTTTAAACTTAGTCAGTGAATGTATCTTTACAAACTGTGTCCAAAAAAACAATCAGCTCCTGAGTCAATAAGAGCACCAAGTCTGATATTTTGTCCATTGCCAGTCAAGAACCCTGAAACTTGTAGTCTCTTAAAAGGAAGATAAGCAGCGTGGCGAAGAGGAATTGTCAGGGTTGGAGTAGTCACAGGCAGGTTGGTTAAGTGAACAGTCAACAGACCTGCAGGAGGTGACCTAATGCGTCAAACGAGTAGGCTAGGTTGGACAGGTAGGACACTGGCTTGGATTGCTGCGGTAGAGACAGAGTTAGAGTTTCTTACGCTGAAGACGTTAGGCAACGTCCTCCGAGCTGCATAGAAACCTTCCGTGTTTTAGATGGCGGAGGAATCCCTGTAGAACTCAGACAGGCGCTGGAGGCAACATATCAAGGTGGCGTGCTCCTATCCTCCAAATCACAGTCGTTTCTCTATGCGAACGTCAAGTGCTATAAGTTCATCCAAATCATTACGTGACTCTAATGGGACCATGTGACTCTTAATGTGTTTATCCAGTCCCAGAAAGAAGGCATCCAATAATACTGTGGCCTTCCAATCACTTTCAGCAGCGAGAATGCGGAACTCAATAGCATAGTCCAAAACCCGACGACCACCCTGGCGTACGGAGAGTGTGCAGCTTCCCGGCCAGGTGGGTTTTTCTGAAATGTTTTTTTTCATGGCCTTCGAAAATGTAGTGTAGGAGGAGCAGATGGCAGAACAGCGATTCCACTCGGCTCAGGCCCAAGCTGCCGCCTTTCCAGTAAGATGCGATATCACAAATGCTACACGGGCTCACATGCCAAACTAGTCAAATGCCCTAGCTTGGAGTCCAAAGTGCAATTCGCATTGAGTTAAAAAGGAGCATACTGCACTTGAGTCCCCAAAGAAACGCTCGGGCCTTGAGAGGCGCGGGCACAGGGCTGGAATGTTGACGTCATGAGTCAGAGGAAGGATGAGGTTGGGTGGAGGCTCAGCAACGAGTGTAGCAAGTGTAGAGGACAAGGTGCCATCTTGTAGTGAGGAAAGGAGGCTGTGGAGCTGAGTCTCAATTTAGCTTTTGCTGCTCAGCTACATTCTTTAAATTGGTGCTGAAGGAGTCCGTGCGTTCTTCCTGCCGGCCCAAAAGTTGAGCATGTGCACAAAGAGCCTTTTGGATAAAGTCAGTCTCTGCGGGGTCCATTATGGCCGGATGATTCGGTTGCGATTGGCGGTGAGCCAGAAGTCAGACCCCAAAGTAAAGACACAATAGACGGGATGAACCATTAACAAATAATTTAATAAACAAAAAGCGCACCACAGGGAGTGGTAAAAAGTATGACTGAAAGTTACCGGTGACAAAAGGCCCCCGGGAAGCTAACAAACTAGCAAATGAAACAAAGTGCAAATAAAAGGCCAGACTTACTGGTTAAAGTTCAACAAGAAGTACTTGGGAGAATACACGCTATTAAGAAGGCAGCAGAGACGAGGAGACATGCACGACGCAGGGGAAGGCAAGGAGAATCATCTGACGTTGAGCATGTCTCAGTCCAGAGCTTAAGATCTGGCCTAATTGGAGTTGGCCCCAGGTGTCTTGCAGTGGCTCTGCGGAGGAACTCCAAATAAGGGCAACTGCAGACAAAAGCAACATAGTGGCCACATGACAAAGAGGTCATATTATGATTTTTTTTTTCTACATTTAAAATACTTCCTGTGGTAAACATAACATGTGATGGTAATTCTTTGGTGAAAATTTTGCAAAGATTATATTTTACAGACAATTTTCAAGCCATTTTCTGATCATCTCGTTAGGATGTGCCAATATGTGGTCTTCTTATTTACGAGCGTCCACTTCGATTGGGTCTTTTCCCTGTCATCCATGTTGTAGTTTTTAGCGCTTCCGTATGGAGTCTACTGACAGATATAAGCTAGAACTATACGCTACTTCATTTTAATTTTTTTCTATTCATTTATTTCAGGCAATGACATTAAAAAAAAGTACATGGTAGACAACACGTAATAATATAAATTAACATAATGCAAAAGGTATGTAAGCATGATGGTCCAGTTTTGCCTGAAAGAGAGTGGGAAGAAGATAACTTTGTATTAGAAATGCAGTGGAGGGTTCATGCGTATGTACGAGCCAGTCTGCCCCACAACAAGAGGATACAGAAAAAGAAGGAACTTACTGACTACAGCCTCAGACTACAATGGCAGACTCGCGGAAACTTATTTGGGTAACACTTTACCATATGTAGATATCCGGCACAGCACCAATTGGAAAAACGTTAACAATTGGATAAATTCCAACTGGCTTTGGAGAAAGTATAAAGAAAGGCAAGATTGTTTTATAAATATCTCCGTCATGCCTTCATGGTTTGATTTCAAATTTTCGGGACTTACATAAAAATAGGTACCAATAAGTAAGAAAACTTGGTTTTGTATAATAGGTCCCCTTTAAGAAACGCAATCCTTTGCGAAAAAACTAAAACCCGCTCAGTGGCCTAGTGGTTAGAGTGTCCGCCCTGAGATCGGGTCATACCAAAGACTATAAAAATGGGACCCATTACCTCCCTGCTTGGCACTCAGCATCAAGGGTTGGAATTGTAGGTTAAATCACCAAAATGATTCCCGGGCGCGGCCACTGCTGCTGCTCACTGTTCTCCTCACCTCCCAGGGGGTGATCAAGGGTGATGGGTCAAATGCAGAGAATAATTTCGCCACACCTAGTGTGTGTGTGACAATTATTGGTACTTTAACTTTTTAACTTTAAGTATATCAGCTTTGCGTGTGCTATCAAGTTTGCAAGTGTTTTACACGCAATCCTTTAATACAGGGGTCGGGAACCTTTTTGGCTGAGAGAGCCATGAAAGCCAAATATTTAAAAATGTATTTCCGTGAGAGCCATATAATATTTTTTAACACTTAATACAACTAAATGCGTGCATTTTTAAGTAAGACCAACCTATTTAGAGTATAATAAGTCTCTTATTCTTTTTAATAACATTGTTATTCTAAAGCTAACCAATAATAAATATAATACTTCTTACCATTAATGCGACTTCTTGAACAGGTGCGGTAGAAAACGGATGGATGGATTAAAATGCATGAGAATGTTTTATAATTTGAACGTTATTTTTAAACCAGCGGAATTATTCACTACTTATCGTGTTAAGCAATGTCAGCTAAGATTTATTTGAGAGCCAGATGCAGTCATCAAAAGAGCCACATCTGGCTCTAGAGCCATAGGTTCCCTACCCCTGCTTTAATAGATCAGGCCCAAGATGTTTTACTCTGTTTGCTCAATTCTTACAGCCAAAAACACTGCAAAAGTTAAGAATTTAGTTTTAGCAGAGGTGAAAAAAGTCTCTTTCACTGACAGTATATTGTTGTGCTTTCCTGCACCATGACCGCCTTTCCGGTTGTTGTTGCACCTTCTGCAAGAAAACTTTAGAACATTGGACAGGAGGGCATTAGAACTGCAGGGAGAATCAGAAAAATGGCCATTGACAGTGTTGGGCGGTAGCTCGCTGCAAGTAGCGACGCTATGTATTTTAACTACATTTCCCTGTAAAATGGCGGTGGCTTTGCTACTTTTTGAAACAGTAGCAATTCCTGTAGCTTAGCTATTTTACACTCATTTAACGAGGTAGCTTACATCAAAGCTACAAGCTACAAAGAAGGAAAGTGGAGTGCTAATTCGGGAGGGAGGACAAAAAAAATATGGAGATAATGGTGGTTTACGAATGATGAGTCACGATTAGCTAAGGTTAGCGTGAGGCATTACGGATTGGCCAATCAGAGGCTCGATCGGGCGGGTCATCAAAACCAGGAAGCTAAATCATAACAGATCCGCGCACATGCCACATGACAACGAGGGAGTAAGAGACAGAGGGACGCTTCAAGCTGACGACTCAAAAAAAAACATACTTGAAAATGGCAGAGGGATTCTCCGTAATACCTGTAACTCTTCTCTAGTGGGGGTCCCTGGTGTATCTTTTCAAATGGGGGTTCGTGGAGCTAATGAGTGTTAATTTAATATTTAGTGTTGATGTAGCAAGATACTTTTGCCATGTAGCCTCTAGTGTAGCTTGCTACAATTCTCTGGGAATAGCTTCTCCTGTAGCTTGGCTACATTTAATCCAGAGTAACAAGTCGTCTAGTTTACTACATTTTTCAAGTAACTTGCCCGTCACTGGCCATTGGGAATCCATCCATTCATTTTCTACCGCTTTTCCCTTACGGAGTCACGGGGGGTGCTGGAGCCTATCTCAGCTGCACACGGACGGAAGGCGGTGTACACCCTGGACAAGTCGCCACCTCATCGCACTCACATTCACACACTAGGGCAAATTTAGTGTTGCCAATCAACCTATCCCCAGGTGCACGTCTTTGGAGGTGGGAGGAAACCGGAGTACCCAGAGGAACCCACGCAGTCACGGGGAGAACATGTTTGTTAATATTCTTTTCAGAGTTTCTAACAAATATTGGTTTACAATAGAGAGACTGTTGTGTATATATATATATATATATATATATATATATATATATATATATTGTGTATATATATATGGGGCAGCACGGTGGAAGAGGGGTTAGTGCGTCTGCCTCACGATACGAAAGTCCTGGGTTCGATCATGCACTCGGGATCTTTCTGTGTGGCGTTTGCATGTTCTCCCCGTGATTGCGTGGATTCCCTCCGGGTACTCCGGCTTCCTCCCACCTCCAAAGACATGCACCTGGGGATAGGTTGATTGGCAACACTAAATTGGCTTTAGTGTGTGAATGTGAGTGTGAATGTTGTCTGTCTATCTGTGTTGGCCCTGCGATGATGTGGCGACTTGTCCAGGGTGTACACCGCCTTCCGCCCGGATGCAGCTGAGATAGGCTCCAGCACCCCTCCGTGACTCCGAAAGGGATAAGCGGTAGAAAATGGATGGGTGGATATATGCGTGTGTGTAAAATGGGTCTTAGATTTTTATCATCGTGGTCTTAAAAAAGTATCCATTTGACTTGTTGAATCTGCAGAGACCCTGGTATAAAACGATGCGTTGGTTTGGAGATTTATATATGTAAACCAACTTGCAAGGTCAAACAACTGCTTCCCAAACAAGTCAGGGCTTTTCTTCCTGTCACTTAAAACAACCAGTGAGCTGAAGAGCCCAAATCGACAGTAAAATAGTGTCTCATGGGTTGGGTAAATTGGCAAACAATAGCGGAGAACTTATTATACCAATTTTTAAACAAGGGTCATCAATGAAGCACAATCATTGTCTCTAGAGATGTCGATAAATGCGTTAAAATGTAATATCGGAAATTATCGGTATCGTTTTTTTATTATCGGTATCGTTTTTTTTGTTGTTGTTTTTTTTAAATCAACATAAAAAACACAAGATACACATACAATTAGTGCACCAACCCAAAAAACCTCCCTCCCCCATTCACACTCATTCACACTCATTCACACAAAAGGGTTGTTTCTTTCTGTTATTAATATTCTGGTTCCTACATTATATATCAATATATATCAATACAGTCTGCAAGGGATACAGTCCGTAAGCACACATGATTGTGCGTGCTGCTGGTCCACTAATAGTACTAACCTTTAACAGTTAATTTTACTAATTTTCATTAATTACTAGTTTCTATGTAACTGTTTTTATATTGTTTTACTTTCTTTTTTATTCAAGAAAATGTTTTTAATTTATTTATCTTATTTTATTTTATCATTTTTTAACCATACCTGGTTGTACATATATTAGGCATAATAATGTGTTTATTCCACGACTGTATATATCGGTATCGGTTGATATCGGTATCGGTAATTAAAGAGTTGGACAATATCGGATATCGGCAACAAGCCATTATCGGACATCCCTAATTGTATCCGATTTTTTCTTTATAGTTTTTCAATATTTTCTTTGTCAGAGTTGTCTTATATTCGAGTCAATGCGAAATAAATGCATGAAAGACAAAGGAGAAGGATTTTCTGTGTCATCTACTGGATGTTGTGGGGCACTGCATTATTTGCCCCCAATGTAAAATCTCCACACACACACACACACACACCCCCCCCATTGTTTACCTGTATCTCACCTTTTTTGTAAGGGGTGCCGAAAGTTGGCAGACCCGTCAGCGATCCTGTTCTGTCTCCCTGTAATGTTTGTCTGATTTTGAATGGGATTGTGCTGAAAATGTTAATTTCCCCTCGGGGATTAATAAAATATTTCTGATTCTGATTCTGATTCTTTAGTCTTCCTGTTCTTTTCTTCCTACAGGCCTCATCATCCATGAGGGATCGTCGGTGTATCGGATTTTTAAACGATGGCAGGCTGTCAACCAGCAGTGGAAAGTTCTGAACTATGAGAAATCTAAAGACCTGGGTGACCCGGTGAGTTCAGGCGGCAAGGCGGGGGCCCGTGGCTCTCGCGGTTCTCCTCACGGGCTGGCCGGTGGCAGTGCAGGCCGCCACGGTAGGAGGCTGAGAACTATTCTGAACCACCACTGTGGATACACCATCTTGCACATCCTGAGTCAACTGCGACCCAACGACCCTCGAATCAGCGCCGCAGCCAACCGCGAAGTGGTGATGAGGGTTACCACCGTATGAGGCACGATCCGGTGTGCCGTGGGAGGAACCTCGCCTTTAAGTCCGGATGAACATGAGCAGAGGGACCTGATACGAAACATGAAAAATGAAATAGTAAAAAGACTCACAAAGGAAGCAAAGTAATGCCTTGAGCATCAACAACACACCAAGATACTTGCCAGGAGTTTTCCTCTTGTTTCTTACAACTAAGAGAAGCCAGCTGCTCCTTTTCAATAATGAAGGAAGTGATGAAAAAAGGACAAAACACATTTAAAAGACATCAAGGAAAGAAGGAGAGGAGGGAGGGAGGGGGGCATAAATAGGCTTTACAACCTAATCCAAGATGATGAGAGGTTTTTTCCAGTTCAACAAAGGATGCACAGAGACCTTTCTTTCAGTCCATCCTCTCATTCGAGTTGCATCTCTACTAGTTTGGTTTTTCTACTCAAACGTTTGATTTTGTACGGATGTATGATTTGACAAGAAACCATGTAACTCCTTACATGACAAGCATCTCCAGACACCTGTGTATAATTATTGATTTTAACAAACTTACCAATGCTGGGCAATAGACCGAAAACTGAAAGAAAACAAAGTCATGAACAAGTCTAGTAAAAAGAAAAATTAAAAAATATATATTAATATATACATCGACAAGATTTAAATACCACATACCTTCTCTGCAATAAATACATTATATGTACATTTCACTGGGAATTTTGCATGGGTATAACATTTTATTTATCACATAACATTAGCACATGACAAATTTGCTCTTTTTCGAATGGTGCTTGCCAAAATAAACACTTTGAAAACATTGGATTCCATTGCACCAACTTTTTGTCGACGTGACAAATGGCAGTGTTTACAGCTGTTTCAGCTCAAGTACAGATTGTTGCTACTGCTGCTGCTACTGCTGTGAGTTAGATTTGATAAGTAAACTATTGGATTAAAAAGTGGGGATCAAAGATCTCTTACTTCTATGTCTCTGTCTCTCATTTAACCCCACCTGGATCTTAAAGCATGCATTGTTTTTCTTTGGATAACTGTGTGTGACAATTTACTGGAATTACATTAAAAATACATCCGTTTTCTCCACCGCTACACAGCTGACTATGAACGAGAGGCGACATGCAGCCTCGCCTGATTGCCGATATATCAAAGGATATACAGACAATACGATGCATGTTTTTGGAATGTGGAAGAAAAACTCAGAGATGCTCCAATTGACATTTCCAACCATCACTTTCCTAACCGTCCTAACCACTAGGCCAAAGCCCACAGAAGAAAGAAATATCTTTATGTGGTCACAGTGCAAGTTGCCTCTGCATTAACCTATCCTCTTTAGGAGCAGTGGGCAGCCATCTTGCTGCACCTGCGGACCAGATCCGGGTCATAGGTCAGCATCTTGCTCAGGAAAGTATCCATGTGTGGATGCCGCTGTGAGATGTGCCTTGCCTGAGGACACAACAGCAACAGAAGCAGGATTCAAATCCTCTGGACTCCTGAGTCACGCCATCCCTTATTACAATCCCCCTGGCAAACACGATGGAATCACAAGAATTGGAGGATGTTCCTTCAGTTGTTTAATTTAGAAGAAAAAAACAGATAACAGACATGACACAAAACTATAGTCATTTCAAATGGCAACCTTCTGGCTTAAAAAAAAAAACACTAAAAAAAATTGAGAATGTAAAGTGTGGTTATTGGTACCAGTTTAATTTTTAGATCAAGCACAGTGAAACCCTTTTTTAATTGCTCAATTTTGAGGAAAAAACTTGGTAACCACCCCGTAAATTTTAATTTACAAAGCTGCTCACTGCTCCCCTCACCTCCCACGGGGTGATCAAGGGTGATAGGTCAAATGCAGAGAATAATTTCGCCACACCTAGTGTGTGTGTGACAATCATTGGTACTTTAACTTTAACTTTTTTAACAACTGCATCAGATTAATATATGTTCATTAGCCTGCAGATACACAGAAGTGTTTACACCTTGGAGAGCTGTTGCACTAGGTGGATTGACATGAATCATGGCTCCAACACGGCAGATGTCAAGTGAAACAAAGGACAGGATTATCAACCTTCTTCAAAACGGTAAATCATCACGCAATGCTGCAAAAGATCTTGATTGTTCACAGTCAGCAGTGTCTAAAATCTGGCCCAAGTAAAACCAACATGGGAAGGTTGTAATAGGCAAGCATACTGGTAGACCAAAGAAAACAACAAAGCATATAAAGACAGAAAACTTAAAGCAATGGGTTTTTAAAACAGAAAATGCACAGCAAAACAATTGAAGAACAATTAGGCGAAAACTTGAGTCCTTGACAGAACAATAAGAAAGTGCCTAACATAACATGACATAAACATAAAAATGTTCTAATGGTCTAAGGAAAACCAATTGTGGATTATGGATGACTGGATGAAAGTCATATTCAGTAATGAATCACAAATCTGCATTGGGCAAGGTGATGATGCTGGAACTTCTGTTTGTTGACGTTCCAATGAGATTTATGAAGACGACTGTCTGAAGAAAACATGCTCTTTTCCACAGTCATGACTATATTGGGCTGCCTGTCAAGTGATGGCATAATTGAAATGGCTCTCATTACATCTTCAATAAATGCACAAGTTTACACTGACATTTTGGACATGTTTCTTATTCCATCAATCAAAAAGATTTTTGGGAATGATGGTATAATTTTTCAAGATGATAATGCATCTTGCCATGAAGCAAAAACTGTAAAAACGTTCCTTGAAGAAAGATACATCTGGTCAATGTCATGGCCTGCAAATAGTTCGGATATTAATCCAATTGAAAATCTGTGATGGAAATTGAAGAAAATGGTCCATAACAAGACTCAACCTGCAAAGCTGATCTGACAACATCAATTAGAGAAAGTTGGATCAGGATTGTTGAAGAGTACTGTTTGTCCCTCGTTAAGTCCATGCCTCAGAGACTGCAAGCTATGATTCCATATTTTTCACTCAGAATTGAGCGATCCTATTATTTTTTTTACTTTGCTTGATCTAAAAATGTAACTGTTCCTGGCTGCCGCAATTCGTACTCTTGATTTATTTTAGTGTTTCTTAAAGCCAGAAAGTTGCCATGATTATTATGTTTTGTCATGACTGTTATCCTCTTTTTTTCTACAAAATTAAACAACTGAATGAACATCATCCAAGTCTGGTGATTCCATTATATACCAGGAGTCGTAATAAAAACAACATATTTTTAATAGTTCAAAGCCTTTATTCGTATTCTAAGGAGAAGAAAATGTAAAATGAATGGTTAATAAAATGACCAGGAAGAAAATGGAACCTCACATCAACAGTAAAAGGAGAAAAAATATACAATGTGAACTGGCGTTTGTCACCATCTAGCGGTGGCAACGAACAGTGCATTTTAGGTCGCCAGGTTTTTATTTATTTCCTCATGAAAATTAGTCACATATAATAAACCTAAAATGCACTATAACGTTCCTTAAACGTTTGAACGCACATGTTGTCCAACTTTTCAATGTTTCATTACTTTTTGGACAACTTTTCGCTAAATGGCAACATTCACATTATGCCTTGGCCAATGATATGACATGCATACTGTATTTCTGTGTCCAAGTGCATTGTTTTCATTTTAATAATGTAATCAATTAATGCCACATGTGTAACTGTATTCCTAAAAATCAGTTTAGTTAAATACGATTTCCCTGCCTTCAAATGATATAAAACATGTCATGTTTTGGCATCTCTAACTCCTAAAATGTCAGGTCTCACACCTGTCCACACAAATAGACAAACTATGATGATTTTTTTAAATATTACAATCGTAAAATAGTTTTGGCACCAGAGCATCTTACATAGAAGACTCTGATATCCCCTACAGAAAAACAATCTTTGGACAACAGTTCTGTCAGTCCAAAAAAGTCATTTCTGGAAGAGCTTCTAAACAAATATTAAATAATGTGCCACTTTCTGCACTTTTAAAAACATCCAAAATTATTTCTCATAAGTTCCCAGTCATGTCATCACTTTGACTAATTTTATTGTTTGTTTTTGTGTCCGTGCTACTAACATGTCATATTGTCCTATTTCTGTTTTGGGACTATTGATGTAAATTAGCAACTATGCATTAATTTGGCTCATTTACAGTCTGTAAATCAGATAGTTCACCAATGTAAAAACGTATACAATTTGTAGTTTGTTAGTAATAAACTTAATACAAACAGTGGCATATTTCATGCATCTTGAAAGCTTTCCGACAAATACAATTGTACAAAAAAGTAATTGTAAAGCTTTTACAATAGCTGAAAAACTTTCATCTAAGCAATTTGTATTTTGTCAAATGTCAGAGTGGTGAATAGTTTGATTTGATTTAAAATTGACATGTATAAAACATTTTAACAAAAGGACAAACTAATGCAGGCAGAAAGGAGCCTATTTCATTTGGAATTTTGTAGATTGAAAAAAAAAAACAGTAACTACAAGCCATGGCTATTCAAATGGAGGCCCGGGGGCCAAATCAGTATGACACCATACCCAAGTTCAGGTTAAAACTTTGGAAACAAACATTTTTGTAGCAAATTCCTAAAAAGACTTAAATGCTCCTGTTGTATAGAAGAACTTGGACCACTGTAAACACATTTGCTGATCCTTGCATTGACATTTTAACTTTGCTAGCAAACATAGAAAACTGGGATCCAATTTTGTGACCTGAGGCATTTCTCAAGGCACTCTTTTAAGCCTCTCCTTTTTGGCAATTAAACATTTTTTGTAATGTGATTTATATAATAAGGTGTTGCTGGTATTTGTTAACTTCAGATGCAGTCAGTAGGTATTTGTGCAACTTCTTTAGTTATAATAGTGATGTTTCTCAAGGTTCCGTTTTAGGTCCTCTCTTTTTCATCATTTGTGCTATTCAACTAGTGGCTGGCGAGTTCCGTTCAAAACACTTGTGGGAGACTCACGTTTTTGCAGAAGGTCCTTAAAAACACTAGAGCGCTGTCATAGAGATGATCTTTGATTAGCTTTTTTTTTCCTAGTCCTTTTCCGGGGTGTCACCACCTCCAAAGTTCCGATCATTACCTTATTAAATTTGATGTTCTGACTCATTGTCAACAACAACGATTGATAACCAATACTTTAGCAGCCGCAACATTAATGCTGTCACAACTACGGCTCTTGCTGGCCTACTGCCTTTGGTAATGGCACCATTCCCAAATTATGTGGGCTCTATTGATAACCTCACTAACAACTTCAACGATGCCCTGCACGACACCATTGATAGTATAGCACCGCTAAAGCTAAACAGGCCCCTAAAGGTGTACCCCCTGGTTAACAGAAGAAACCAGAGCTCTTAAACTGTCATGTAGAAAACTGGAACGCAAATGGCGTGCAACTAAACTTGAGGTTTTCCATCAAGCATGGAGTGATAGTTTAATAACTTATAAATACACGCTTACCTTAGTTAAAACTAATTACTAATCCAATCTCATCCGCTTCAATAAAAACAATCCTAAATATTTGTTCAGTATACGAGCATCGCTTACCCAACAAGGGACTCCTACCAGTAGCTCCACCCACTCGGCAGATGACTTTATGATATTATTTAATAAGAAAATTGTCTATCTGTGTTGGCCCTGCGATGAGGTGGCGACTTGTCCAGGGTGTACCCCGCCAACCACCCGAATGCAGCTGAGATAGGCTCCAGCACCCCTTGCGACCCCGAAAGGGACAAGCGGGAGAAAATGGATGGATGGATGGAAATCATTAGAAAGGAGATTAAAGATAACGCGTCCCAGCTACAACTGGGTTCTATTAACGCAGATACGAATGTATGGATATTGCCCTCCAAAATAATCTCTCTCTTTTTAAAGAAATAATATTAAAGGAACTCCTGCGACTTGTAAATGGGACAAAACAAACAACATGTTTACTTGACTTTACGCCTATATTTACTCACCTGCACTGGCTTCCTGTGCCTTTAAGATGCGACATTGAGGTTTTACTACTTACGTATAAAATACTAAACGGTCTAGCTCCATCCTATCTTGCTGATTGTATTGTATCATATGTCCCGGCCAGAAATCTGCGTTCAAAAAACTCCGGTTTATTAGTGATTCCCAGAGCCCCAAAAAAGTCTGCGGGCTTTAGAGCGTTTTCTCTTCCAGCTCCAGTACTCTGGAATGCCCCACCGGTAACAGTTAGAGATGCTACCTCAGTAGAAGCATTTAAGTCCTATATTAAAACTCATTTGTATACTCTAGCCTTTAAATAGACCCCTTTTTAGAACAGTTTATCTGCCGTCTCTCTTTTCCGCTCTGCCCCTCTCTCCTGCGTGGAGAGGTTATCAGGTGACCACGGATCAGCCTCCACGGAGGACGCGCTAGCTGTTCCAAGTTGGGACCCGGGGTGGACCATTCCTCTGTGCATCAGTTGGTGATGTCTCTGCGCTGCTGACTTGTCTCCATTCGAGATGATCCCTTGCTAGCCTCCCAATGGACTGGACTTTCACGTTATGAAGTACTCCTTATGCATCAGTCGGTGACGCCTCTGTGCCCTGACATGTCTACATGCAAGAGGATCCCCTGCTGGCCCCACTATGGACTGGACTCTCACATTATTAACCGTATCCACTCGGCATCCATCGCACCGGTCAACCAGGGGTGATCCCCACATCTGCGGCCCCTTCCATGGTTTCTCGTTGTTCCCATTGGGTTGAGTTTTTTTTCTTGCCCTGATGTGGGATCTGAGCCGAGGATGTCGTTGTGGCTTGTGCAGCCCTTTGAGACATTTGTGATTAAGGGCTATATACAGTAAGTAAACTTTGATTGATTGGTTGGTTGAGTGCTAGCAAAAGGCGTGTCGCCGCCTCCCTCAAATGGTGCATTAGCAGTCCCTGTAGCAGAATTTCAGAAAAAAATCCACATTCATGTCGTAGTCCATACTGTCGCGTTCCGGCCGGGTAAAGCACAGCGAGCCAGCTAGCAGAGCTGACTAGAAAATTCAGTAATTGTCCAGAGAGAAAAAAACACTCCAAATACCAAGAGATTCTCTTGGAAGACAAAAACAAAGTAACTTGTACTCTCTTAGCGGATGCGTGTGACTCTGTTTTTTCAATTCACCCCACCACAACGTCACCCTTTTACAGAGGTGTGGACTCGAGTCACATGACTTGGACTCGAGTCAGACTCGAGTCATGAATTTGATGACTTTAGACTCGACTTGACAAAATGTAAAAAGACTTGCAACTCGACTTAGACTTTAACATCAATGACTTGTGACTTCACTTGGACTTGAGCCTTTTGAATTGATATGACTTGACATGACTTGCTACTTTCCCCAAAACCCAAAGATGAAAAAGTTATTCGGGAGCGCTCCGTATTTTTCATTGTGTACTTGTCTATCAGCGTTGCGTGTGTCAGCTGGTGTGGTCTCAGTACAACAGCCAATCAAATTAGATCTACTTTGTTTTCATCACACAGCATTCATCCAATCAAATTGCAGGACAACCAACGAAGAAGACATGTCCAAACCACACGCCAGTGAACAAAAAATGATACCTAAAATAATTTTGTTTGGGTATAAAAATTACGAGGTGGTCAACACAAAACGGTTTGCAGTATGCAACACATGCGGTTCGAAAATGACTGATGGAGAGGCAACAACTTCCAACTTCGTCCGGCATTTGAAGTTGCACAAAGAACGGTAAGTTTTGAATGTAAGATAACGTTTATTGGCTAAGTAACGTGACTTTTATTTGCTGTGTAGTTAAATCAGTGAGGCTGTAAACTCACTGCTAACGTTATAACGTTATTGCAAACACGGGAATCTGTTGCAGTTCACTACCTTATTCATACTTTTTGTTCAGTGATTTTTTTTTAAGCAGGGTTACGTTAGTCAATATATCACACGTAACGTTAGACGGCGGTCAGCAGCACCGCGTATTTTAGCCACCTAAAAAAAGACAAAAATATTAAAATAAAGGTCAGTTAAAATGTATACTATATTATGAATATGTGTACCGTTTTAGCTAGCTTTCTGACATACTGTTGGTTGTTTACCTCAGCGGTCCCCAACCACCGGGCCGCGGCCCGGTACTGGTCCGTGGATCGATTGGTATCGGGCCGCACAAGAAATAATTTTTTTTTTTTCTTTTTTTAATTAAATCAACATAAAAAACACAAGATACACTTACAAGTAGTGCACCAACCCAAAACAACTCTCTCCCCCTTTTGTTCTGGGCATTGAACATGAAGACTCTTCCTTCACTGTTCCGAGTGGCCATGAGAGTCTTGGCAGTGCCTGCCTCCAGTGCTCCAGTGGAGCGAGTTTTCAGCCATGGTGGCATCATACTACGCCCCCATCGTGCACAAATGACTGACAGACTCTTGGCTAATTTGGTCTTTTGCAAATGCAATGCAGCATAGGGCCCTGACATATAAAAAGTACAACTTTTTTGTTATGTTCACATATATGTCATGTTTTTTCAATGTTAACACTTTTGTACAAATAAGTACATTTGCACTTTATTTTTCAATGTGTTTGTTCTGTAAAGGAATGAGTTAATGTTTAAAATGACTGGTTAGTAGTGCTATTATAAAGTGCAATGTCAGCACAATTTTCTTTCCTGCAATTTAAAATGCACTTGTTTTAATAAATAAATACAGCGTTTGAAAAGCATACACAATCTGTGTTAATATATTAGTCTGTTGTTAAAAGGACTTGAAAGGACTCGAAACTCAAAATGCAGGACTTAGGACTTGACTTGAGACTTTCCAGTCTTGACTTTGGACTTGACTCGGGGCTTGCCTGTCTTGACTCGGGACTTGACTCGGACTTGAGGGCAAAGACTTGAGACTTACTTGTGACTTGCAAAACAATGACTTGGTCCCACCTCTGCCCTTTTATAATCCCTTTGCCAAAACTCTGAGACATGACTAGTCACAAATATTCAAACTGTTCCAATTATATAAATAATACTTTTCGTCATCCTGTCAGCTTCTGTGGGTGTTGCAGGGGGCCACCGTCATTGACCTGCACTGGCAGCTCTGCTGGGTGCTGTCACTGCGATGCACCTGGTTGAAGTCTGCACCCGCCACTACTACACCGCCAGTCTACATCGAAATCTCAGCCTCAACATCATCAAGTTTAGTGCACTCTCAGACCTGAAATGCTCTTTAGGGCAACTGGTTGAAAACATTTTCCTACATGAGGATTTTTATGATTACCTCAAACATAAACTTTAATTCAAAAAATGTAATTTGTCCACGTGAGTGAATTCAAGGCACGTAGAACAGCAAATAGACAGTGTAAACTTTTAGCAGCTGTGAACGTGGACTGTAAAAATTTTAAAATGCACACAAATAATTAATAATTACACGTAAAGTAAAGCTAATGTTAAGAATGCTAAAATAATCACGAAAAAAAACATACTACCATAAGAAAGGAGGATGGAATAATAAATATGGTAACACTTTAGTATGGGGAGCATAGTCACCATTAATTAGTTGCTTATTAAAGTAACAAAGACTTAATTTAGAGTTATTTGGACACTCGGGGAATATATAAGGGTTAGGGTTACTAATTAGCAATAATTCTGAGGTTATTGAGGGAAGACTCTTAGTTAATGGCTTACTGATTGTATAATAAGGCCATGCAGAATAAGGCATTAATAAGTACTTAATAAAGACTAATTAAGAGCCAATATGTTACTAATTAGCATGTTAATAAACAACTAATTAATGGTGAATATGTGTTCCCCATACTAAAGTGTTACCATACATATAAATATACTAATATAATTTGATGAAGTACTAAAACAATTCTGGTGCAAAGAAATTTGGCACTATAGATCAGCATTCATCCATCCATTTTCTACCGCGTGCACCTCTCGGGGTCGCGGAGGGGCTGAAGTCTATCACAGCTGCACTCGGGTAGAAGGCAGCGTACACCCTGTACAAGTCTCCACCGACTCGCAGGTCAACACAAATAGACAGACAACCATTTGCATTTATATTCACACACTAGGGCCAATTTAGTGTTGAGTAGAGATCAGCATTAGGGTGCAAAATGGCAAAGGCAAATTTAAGAAATGACATTAGTGACATTTAGATGTGCAAAATAGATGCTGAGAGTTAAGGAGCAGCACAGCTTTAGGCAAAAACGTTGACCTCCTCATTTGAGTTTTGCAAGCTGGGCAGCGAAGCCAGCGTGGTGGCCATTCAAATTCGGGGAACATTTCCCGGGAGCTTGGCGGTAACTTCACTACTTTTTGAACGAGTAGCGATTCCTGTAGCTTAGCTATTTTTAGACCCATGTAGCGAGGTAGCTTGCATCAAAGCTGCAAGCTACAAAGAGAGAAAAAGGACTGCGAATCCAGGCCCAAAAAAATACAAGGAAAATACAATGACCTGGATGAATGAGAACGTTCATACATACGGAGAACATCCATGATGGTTGGTTGGTGTTCAAATGATGAGTCACAAATGGCTAAGGCTAGGGTGTAACATCACGGACTGGCCAATCAGAAGCAAGATAAGACGGGTCATTGAAACCAGGAAGCAAAATAATAACAGACACGCACTCATGTCACATGACGACAAGGGAGTCAGAGACAGAGGGACGTTTCAAGCTGACGACTCAAAAAAAAAAACGTACTTGAAAATGGCAGAAGGATTCTCTCCCACAGATTAGATTTTTCCTTTAGTGATGAAGATGACTTCCAGAAAACCCACAATAATGCGTGTCCTTTGCCAGATTTAGACAAATGTATGCATTTAGCGAAGAACAACGCCCAAAACCGTAGTTTTTAGTTGTTTAGTCTGTAAACCGAAATCATAACTGTTCTCTTCATCTAAGACGTTCAACACAAATTTAGGAACAGACATTACTGTGAGTTGAGCTCATGAAAAGTTTTACTGCACATAACCATTACCAACTGTTCCCAAACAACACACTGTCAGGGTGTGTAGGTGGTGAACACCAAGATGCAGAGATGGTGGCAGGCATTGAGCAGGAAAACATGATTTAATGTTCAAAATAAAGTAAAAACACAAACTAGGAACAGGCAAAATGGAAACAGGAACCAGAAAAACTGGAAATAGCAAACGGCTAACAGGATCTGGCTAACAGGAAAACAAGAAGCTAGGAGAAACCAACCGTAAATAGCTATAAGGAACAGCTTGCCGCTATGACGACAGCGACAAAGACAGGTAGACACTACAATAATCCAGCACTGACTGGAAGGGAAGGCAGGTTTAAATAGCAGCTGGCTGATTGACACCAGGTGTGGCCAGGTGCCAATCAGCCACAGCTGAGGGGACAGCACTCAGACAGACAAACAGGAAAGTGAACCAAAATAAGAGTGCTGACAGGAAATAAAACAAACACAGAGGAAAAACTCAAACTTGACCAAACTGTCAGGGACAAGCCTGACACACACAGGTCATTGATTTTTTTTATTTGTGAAGATATAGGTCGATGCTGGGTGTTTTTTTACTGTAGGCAGAGAAAATTAATAACATTATAGGAGTGGGCCAAAGAAAAAGCAAAGTAAAATAAATACACACAGTGGGGTGTAGGGACCCCAACAGCTAGTTATTGATTCAATTTGTACATTCTCAGTTATATAAATGCTGTTAAATGGGGGTATGTAGCTTAATGCATGTCATACCGGGGATAATATGAACAGTACAGGCCAAAAGTTTGGACACGCTTTCTCATTCAGTGCGTTTTCTTTATTTTCATGACTATTTACATTATAGATTGTCACTGAAGGCATCAAAACTATGAATGAACACATGTGGAGTTATGTACTTAACAAAAGGTGAAATAACTGAAAAAATGTTTTGTATTCTAGTTTCTTCAAAATAGCCAACCTTTGCGCTGCCTTCAGTGACAATCTACAATGTAAATAGTCATGAAAATAAAGAAAACGCATTGAATGAGGAGAATGTGTGTGCAAACTTTTGGCCTGTGCTGTATATATAACTTTGATGTCACAAGCTACTTTTGCTGTGAAGCTTGTAGTGTAGCTCGCTACAATTCTCTGGGGATAGCTCCCCCTGTAGTTACATTTAACCGACAGTAACTTTTAGCTTAGCTTACAACATTTTCTAAGTAGGTTGTGTAACGGGTACGTTAGCTAATATAGTAGACGTTCTCAATATTTGGGCTAATCAGAAGTCTAGATTACGACTCGGAGAGAGTAGGCCAGACACAATTAAATGCTTAAATTATAATGGTGTTATTTAAATATGTACAGTGCAACAAATAGTGGACATACATTGATAGGAATGGCCATTCAAAACAAAAGGAAAAAACAGCAAGGGTTCAGGTAATTCATAACAGGTAGTATCAAAAGTTCTTAAAAGGTCATATGAGACTGATCGCAGTCCATATGAGCATTCAGAGTTCATACAGCCACACGGTTTGGGGTTGTGGATATGGCAGTTTGTAGTGAGAGTTCAGTTTATGGGCAGGGTGTGTATGAGGTAGTGCAAAGGGCCGCAGAGCAATGAGGTGCGAGGCAAGGGGTTCGGCTATAAGCCGCCTACCGGCCCGACCAGAGCAGGTGGAGTTCAGGGGTTGAGAGGTGGAGATCCTTGGGCTCAGGCTCGAGGCCTATCTACAGCTCGCCATCCAAGACTTAGGGACCTGGCCAACTCGGCTTAATATCTAATCATCGATAGACTCTCTCGTCGCAACACGTCCCTGATGTTCGGCACCGGCTTCATATGTCCCCAGGCTTAGCCACCGCACCTGGCAGCCATCTCGGAATGCTGGATTTTATAGAGCGTGATTGGCTGCAGCGGGTCACGTGAGCGCGTGTGTTGAACTCGCGAGATTAAACGTGAAAACGGCGCAGGTAATATTAGGAGATGCCATGAGAGGAAATATGGCTTATTTCCCACCCGTGTTACAGTTGCCCAACACTGGGAGCAGAGCGTGTGAGGGCTAGCAACCTGCTAGCCTGCATGTAAGGTGATCACAAACAATCATAGAACCAATCAAGCTTGTAACTCAAAACACTAGTATTGCGCATTGAAATTATTTTTAATTAATTTAATCTGTGTTTGGCTTCGCACAAAACGGCACAATTGTAGCATGTAACATGTCTTTTAAAAATAAATGAAAATGTTTAGTAGTTTATGAAGTAGTGTGATAAAGTACAGCATTTAGCTGGGAGACAGTGAAGTGAAGTTGGTTTCATGTCGGTGGTTGGATATTTGCCTGCTCTGTGATGGTGCAGGGAGATTGCACTAGAAGTGCCACTCTGGACGTTGGCCGTTAAAATTTAGGAGAGCGGACTTTGACAGAATGTAAGCATTCAAGTCCCATCTTAAAACTCATTTGTATACACTAGCCCAGTGGTTCTTAACCTGGGTTCGATCGAACCCTAGGGGTTCGGTGAGTCGGCCTCAGGGGTTCGGCGGAGGTCAAAACACACCCGACTCATCGTGTAAATAAAAACTTCTCCCTATCGGCGTATTACGGAAACGGCAACAGCAGAAGTCAGACTGATTTGCAGGTGTGTAATTTGTTGTGAGTTGATGCACTGTGTTGGTTTTGGTGTTTGAACAAGGTGATGTTCATGCACGGTTCATTTTGTGCACCAGTAATAAAACATGGTAACACTTTAGTATGGGGAACATATTCACCATTAATTAGTTGCTTATTAACATGTAAATTAGTTACATATTGGCTCTTAACTAGTCATTATTAAGTACTTATTAATGCCTTATTCGGCATGGCATGAGGTTATTAGGTGACCACAGATGACGCGCCAGGGAGGGGGTGGGGATGGGTACCCACATCTGCGGTCCACTCCAAGGTTTCTCATTGTAGTCCATTGGGTTGAGTTTTTTCTTGCCCTGATGTGGGATCAGAACCGTGGATGTCGTTGTGGCTTGTGCAGCACTTTGAGACACTCGTGAGTTAGGGCTATATAAATAAACATTGATTGATTGATGTCCTTAAAGCTGTTTTGCCGTCAAACACACCATCAACACCTTCTCCATATTTCCATAAATACATTTCCACCATCTAGATATCATGTTATATAATCCTTGGCTGGCACAAAAGCTGGTTCCTTCTTCAGTACCTTACTGCACATACACACACATATAATGCCTACACATTCACATATAATCAAAAACATACGCATCTTTTTGATTACCGGTCTAATTCAATGAACATCACTTTCTCCATTCCAATGCTTAGAAAAACAAAGTTATGAAGAGCTTTAGCTATAAGCTAATGCTAGGAAGTAAGCCCAGATGTTTTGGCGCGGATCTTACAGGGTTCGTTCTGACATTGACTCTGCCAACTAGCGGTGGAGAAACTCGTAACTTAAATTTATAGTCACAATTTATAGCAGTATTTTTTAATTAAAGTCTTCTCACTAATGGAATGTGTTTTCTGGAACATTAGGCACATAAGACATCACACCAACACAAAAGTGTCAACGGGCAGTAAATTCACAAAAATGCAAATGTGACATTTTCATTTTAAGCAAGAAATGCAAATAGCTTGATTGCACCCTCTGTCCTAATTCAGTGTATTTTATAGAATGCTCACACTATTTAATTTCCTCTGAGGGAAATGGAATGCGTATGTCACTTTGTCTGTCATTTCACTTCCTAAACTTCAAAAATAATTTTCTTATGTATAATCTGAGACATATAAAATAAACAAAATAATCTACCAACAGAACAAGACAACTACACTTTCCAAAACACGGTGTTGTTCTGTTTTAAGAAGTATAGCTCTCAGACTTTTAGTGCAAGACTTAAATGAAAAAGAAAAAACAAGAACTAGGATTTCCCTCGCCCGGACACAGGTCACCGGGGCCCCCCCTCTCGAGTCAGGCCCAGAGGTGGGGCTCAATGGCGAGCGTCTGGTGGCCGGTCCTGTCCCAATGGGGAGGTGGAGAAGTTCCGGCTGGATCTAGTCGGACTCACTTCGACGCACAGCGAGGGCTACGGAACCAGTTCTCTCGAGAGGGGTTGGACTCTCTTCCACTCTGCTGTTGCAAGCAGTGAGAGGCAACGGGCCAGGGTGGCAATTCTTGTTGCACACCGGCTCAGAGCCTGTACAGTGGAGTTTAACCCAGTAGACGAGAGAGTAGCTTCCCTCCGCCTTCGGGTGGGGGGACGGTCCTGACTATTGTTTGTGCTATTGCACCAAACAGCCACTCAGAGTACCCGCCCTTTTTGGATTCCCACAAGGGATGGAGAGCTCCCTCAGGTGAGTTCCTTGTTCTGATGGGTGACTTCAACGCTTACATTGGCAACGACAGTGAAACCTGGAGAGGCGTGATTGGTATTGTGGCCTGCTCAATTTCTGTTTCATCTGACATCACATGGACAAAGATAAGACCTTCTGGAGGAAAGTTCTGTGGTCAGATGAAATAAAAATTGAGCTGTTTGGCCACAAAACCCAGCAATATGTTTGGAGGACAAAAGGTGAGGCCTTTAATCCCAAGAACACCAAGCCTACCATCAAACATGGTAGGCTTGGTGTATATATATATATATATATATAAATATTTAGGGGTTCATATTGATAATCTTCTCTGCTGGAAGACACATATTGACAAACTGTGCAATAGACTGCAACAGAGGCTATATTTTTTGCGAAGATTAAGATTGTACGGCGTAAGCAGCCACATCATGATGATTTTCTACCGTGCCATTGTAGAGAGCATCATTAGATACGGGATCACCTCATGTTTTGGCAACCTAACTGTTAAGCTAAAAAGCAAACTGGCCGGCATGCATAAAACGGCAATGAAAATCGTAGGGAGGAAAGAATATGAGCCTATACAGAGCATCTATGAGCAGGCAGTTAGGAAAAAAGCTAAGAAAATTATTTCCAACTCACAACACCCACTCTTCTTTGAATATGGAACCCTGCCATCAGGGAGAAGACTCCGGGTCCCACTATGCAAATCTAACCGCCTTAAATTATCATTTGTCCCAGCCTCCATTAAGCTGACCAACAATGTGCAATAGAATGTTAATACATAGGTTAGCACTTTTTTAGCACATAGCACTTTAGCACATAGCACTTTAGAACTAAGCACTTTAGCACACAGCACTTTATCCATGAGCTCTAGTGCAATGTACACTGGTACTTTATCTTTATCTCCATACTGTAGATTTTATGCCTACATCAAAGTGCCACCTATGTCTATCAAGCTCCATGTTCTGATGTTTAAATGTTAGTTGTCTGGTTGTGGTTGTGTCTGTGCTTGTGTTTTTGTTCTGCTGTTTTTGGGTATGTTAAGAAAGCAATGATGCACTGTGCCCAAGACAAATTTCCCCGCGGGGACAATAAAGTTGAACCTTGAACCTTGAACTTTGAACCTTGGTGGTAGTATTATGCTCTGGGCCTGTTTTGCTGCCAATGGAACTGGTGCTTTACAGAGAATAAATGGGACAATGAAAAAGGAGGATTACCTCCAAAATTTTCAGGACAACCTAAAATTATCAGCCCGGAGGTTGGGTCTTGGGCGCAGTTGGGTGTTCCAACAGGACAATGACCTCAAACACACGTCAAAAGGGGTAAAGGAATGGCTAAATCAGGCTAGAATTAAGGTTTTAGAATGGCCTTCCCAAAGTCCTGACTTAAACGTGTGGACAATGCTGAAGAAACAAGTCCATGTCAGAAAACCAATACATTTAGCTGAACTGCACCAATTTTGTCAAGAGAAGTGGTCAAAAATTCAACCAGAAGCTTGCCAGAAGCTCGTGGATGGCTACCAAAAGCGCCTTATTGCAGTGAAACTTGCCAAGGGACATGTAACCAAATATTAACATTGCTGTATGTATACTTTTGACCCAGCAGATTTGGTCACATGTTCAGTAGACCCATAATAAATTCATAAAAAAACCAAACTTCATGAATGTTTTTTTTTGTGACAAACAAGTATGTGCTCCAATCACTATATCACAAAAAAAGAAGAGTTGTAGAAATTATTGGTAACTCAAAGCATCCATCACATTATGTCCTTCACAAGTGTATGTAAACTTTTGACCACGACTGTATTTATAATATATACATATATATATATATATATATATATATATATATGTCTTAATAAGGTTATCCAAAAAAATAGTGCTCGATACCGTAGTAGAGCGCAATATATGTATGTGTGGGAAAAAAAATCACAAGACTATTTCATCTCTACAGGCCTGTTTCATGAGGGGGGGTACCCTCAATCGTCCGGAGATTTTAATGGGAGCATTCGCATACCATGGTTTATATAGGGCACAGAGTGGGTGGGTACAGGCTGGCCTAGGGGCGTGGTGATTGGCTCATGTGTTGCCTAGGAGGTGTTTCCGTCTATGGCGGCATGTTGTTACAATTTCGCTGCGCTTGTTGAGGGATGACAGGTCTGGACGGTAAATAATAAACAGTTTCTCTTTCAAGCATAGGTTGCATCTTTTATTACCACTATTGTAAGGTGTGCTGGATGCAAGAATTTGCCATGTTATTGAATATTCAACATTATTGTCTTTGAGGTCCCAAATGTGTTTGCTGAGTTCTGTGGTATTTCGCAGGTTTTTGTTCCTGGTTGGTAGCTGTTATTTCTCAGGTTGAAAGTGACGTCAAGGAAGTTGACGGTTTGCTTGTTGGCTTCAATCGTGATCCGTAGGCCGTTCTCTTTGATAATAAACCCAACTAAATCTGAAATAGGAAAAATCAGCAAAATAATCCTGGACAGAGTCAACACAAAAATCAAGGACAAAACACCACTCAACCAATGGAGAAATACAGCAGCAGTAATCAAATGGTTCAACAACATCCAAGACAAACAACAGCACAACTTTATCTCCTTTGATATCGAGGAATTTTACCCTTCCATCACGCAAGACCTACTGACTCAAGCACTAGACTTCGCCTCAGACTACGACTCAATCACAGGCAACGAAAGAAACATCATCATCCACGCAAAAAACTCCATTCTCATCCACAACAGTACACCATGGCAAAAAAAGAACAATGCAACATTTGACGTCACTATGGGAAGTTTTGACGGAGCAGAAACGTGTGAACTCGTTGGGAGTTTCCTCCTCTCCCAGCTCGCTAGCCTCAATCTGAACCTTGGTATTTACCGTGATGACGGACTGGCAGTGTGTCGCGCCTCACCAAGGAGCAGCGAGAATACCAAGAAGCGCATATGCCAAATTTTCAAAGAGAACGGCCTACGGATCACGATTGAAGCCAACAAGCAAACCGTCAACTTCCTTGACGTCACTTTCAACCTGAGAAATAACAGCTACCAACCATTCACGAAACCCAACACAACACTCCAATACGTGCACCATGACAGCAACCACCCACCCACCACCACGAAAAGAATACCTACCGGAATCAATAAAAGGCTATCGATGCTGTCATCTAGCAAAGTTGAATTTGACCAAGCAACCCCCCCGTACCAAAAAGCCCTTGATGAAAGCGGATACAATTTCACCCTCACCTATGAACCCACGCCAGGAAACCAGCCAAAAAAGAACAGAAAACGGAACGACATCATCTGGTACAACCCCCCATACAGCAAAAACGTCTCAACGAACATTGGACACAAATTCCTCAATCTGATTGACAAACACTTTCCCAAAGACAACATCCTAAGAAAAGTATTCAACAAGAACAACATTAAATTGAGCTACAGCTGCATGAACAATATACGACAAATCATCTCAAACCACAACAAAACAATTGCAAATGAGCCGTCGGCCCTCAGACAGAGTGACTCCAAAACCAACAAAGGATGTAATTGTCGAAAGAAACCTGATTGCCCCCTCAACGGGGGGTGCTTACAAACATCAGTTGTCTACCAATCTAAGGTAATACGCAAGGACATTAACACATCCGACACATATGTAGGATTAACCGAGGGAGAATTCAAAACCAGATGGAACAATCACAAGGCTTCTTTCAGGAACAAAAACCTGCGAAATACCACAGAACTCAGCAAACACATTTGGGACCTCAAAGACAATAATGTTGAATATTCAATAACATGGCAAATTCTTGCATCCAGCACACCTTACAATAGTGGTAATAAAAGATGCAACCTATGCTTGAAAGAGAAACTGTTTATTATTTACCGTCCAGACCTGTCATCCCTCAACAAGCGCAGCGAAATTGTAACAACATGCCGCCATAGACGGAAACACCTCCTAGGCAACACATGAGCCAATCACCACGCCCCTAGGCCAGCCTGTACCCACCCACTCTGTGCCCTATACAAACCATGGTATGCGAATGCTCCCATTAAAATCTCCTGACGATTGAGGGTACCCCCCCTCATGAAACAGGCCTGTAGAGATGAAATAGTCTTGTGATTTTTTTTCCCACACATACATATATATATATATATATATATATATATATATATATATATATATATATATATATATATATATATATATATATATATATATATATATATATATATATATATATATATATGTATAGCTCCTTAGTCTAAAAGTTTGGGGACACCTAGCTTAGAACTAAACTGCTTTTTTAAAAGGTTTAAAAGGTTATAGAGGGGAAAAATGTTCCATTTGCAAGGGAGTATGAGGATGGATTAAGCGACAGTGGAAAAGGTTATATGGTATAAAAGAAAGATTCTGACTTAATAAACCCATTCTGCTGTCAGTGTGTGTCGTAATGAAAGCAAAAGGCTGCTTCACACTGCTCCATAATGTAAGATGTCTACATGTTTCTACATCTTCTCCACCAGTATGTGAGAGAGAGTGCGTACCAAAGCCAGCTGCTGATGAGGATGTTTGTGCCTTATTGGGAAGACTGTGTTCCAGTCCAGCTCACTCAGGACACCGTAGGAGCTGTCATCATGCCTCACGCCTCACATCACTTACCTCCACTCTAATCTTTTTAAGGTGAGGATTCCTATTTTCTTGTATGAAACTGCATCAGCTAACCAGCGTCACACATGCTCTTTTTAGTCTCGAGAGGTGGATCGGTCGAACAAGACCGATGTCAAAGAAGCCAACACATATTTCTTCATTGAGTCCAGTGTCTCTTTCCTTATTAATGTGTTTGTGGTGACCGTCTTCACCGAGGCCTTCTACGCTCGCACAAGTATAGAAGTGGTGAGTTTATTATCCACATCATCTTTGGCTTTTTCTAGCTACGGTACATTGTTTCTTTCCAGTACAGTGTCTGCAACAGGAAGTCTTCACTGACACCCGTTTTCTCTGAACAATGACAGTCTAGAAGTGGACATCTACAAAAGGGTAGGTTTGTGCTTGGTAACATACAGTATTACCATTGGTTCAGTTCAACTCTTAACTCACAAATACCATTTTGTAGTATTCATAAAAGAGATATGTCATCATGCATAACACCTAATTGTGTTCTTAACGATAGCTGTCAAACTATTAGAATATCTAATCGCGATTAATCGTATTTTGGCTACAGTTGGTTGAAGTTTATTTCGAACATGATAGCATTTTAAACATGTTACATCACATGTTTTCTATTTCTCTTTACAACATGCTTGAAAAGGAGTAGGAAGAAACAGAGCATATTTAAAGGCCTACTGAAATGCGATTTTCTTATTTAAACGGGGATAGCAGGTCCATTCTATGTGTCATACTTGATCATTTCGCGATATTGCCATATTTTTGCTGAAAGGATTTAGTAGAGAACATCGACGATAAAGTTCGCAACTTTTGGTCGCTCTTAAAAAAGCCTTGCCTGTACCGGAAGTAGCAGACGAGTAGCGTGACGTCACCGGTTGTGGAGCTCCTCACATCCGCACATTGTTTACAATCATGGCCACCAGCAGCGAGAGCGATTCAGACCGAGAAAGCGACGATTTCCCCATTAATTAGAGCGAGGATGAAAGGTTCGTGGATGAGGAAAGTGAGAGTGAAGGACTAGAGGGCAGTGGGAGCGATTCAGATAGGGAAGATGCTGTGAGAGGCGGGTGGGACCTGATATTCAGCTGGGAATGACTAAAACAGTAAATAAACACAAGACATATATATACTCTATTAGCCACAACACAACCAGGCTTATATTTAATATGCCACAAATTAATCCCGCATAACAAACACCTCCCCCCTCCCGTCCATATAACCCGCCAATACAACTCAAACACCTGCACAACACACTCAATCCCACAGCCCAAAGTACCGTTCACCTCCCCAAAGTTCATACAGCACATATATTTTCCCAAAGTCCCCAAAGTTACATACGTGACATGCACATAGCGGCACGCACGTACGGGCAAGCGATCAAATGTTTGGAAGCCGCAGCTGCATGCGTACTCACGGTACCACGTCTGCGCATCCAACTCAAAGTCCTCCTGGTAAGAGTCTCTGTTGTCCCAGTTCTCCACAGGCCAATGGTAAAGCTTGACTGTCATCTTTCGGGAATGTAAACAATGAAACACCGGCTGTGTTATCCGGCACAACAGTCAGGGGGTGCATTCTACGGCGGGGGTGCATTATCCGGCACAACACCTGCCGCAATACACCGCTTCCCACCTACAGCTTTCTTCTTTGCTGTCTCCATTGTTCATTGAACAAATTGCAAAAGATTCACCAACACAGATGTCCAGAATACTGTGGAATTATGCGATGAAAACAGACGACTTAATAGCTGGCCACCATGCTGTCCCAAAATGTCCTCTACAATCAGTAACGTCACGCGCAGGCATCATCATACCGAGACGTTTTCAGCAGGATAGTCCGCTCGAAATTTAAAATTGCACTTTAGTAAACTAACCCGGCCGTATTGGCATGTGTTGCAATGTTAAGATTTCATCAGTGATGTATAAACTATCAGACTGCATGGTCGGTAGTAGTGGGTTTCAGTAGGCCTTTAATACTACCCTTTTTCCACATCATAGCATTTCACTTCCTGTTTTCAATTTGTAGCACAGTTATAGCAATTTTTTCTAAATACAACAGTTCTCTTCTTAAATAGTTAAGCCAGTTACGATTCACATACAGATATGAATCATATTTTATTTTCAATAATTATCATTGTTCCTCTTCCTTACACTTTGTAAACACTTTTAATTTTCTCATCTATAATTATGGCCCAAAATTTGATTTGTGTTACTCTTTCAATGTCTACGCCATCTATTTGTATTTGTGTCTGACTTTCTCGTCTGCTGATAGCAAATAGCATTATTTTAGTTTTACTGAGAGTCAAAGATAGTCTGTTTTTGTCAAACCATCTTTTAATTTGTTCATTTCTTCTGTCATTGTTTGTATTAGCTTCTGTGTGTTTTCCCCTGAACAAAAAGCACTTGTGTCATCGGCAAATAATACTAACTTGAAGTCCTTTGCAACTTTCCAAATGTTGTTAATATACAGATTGAACAATTTTGGTCCCAGTATTGATCCCTGGGGTACGCCGCAAGATATCTCCAGCGCTTTTGACATGTTTTCACCTATTTTAACAAATTGCTTCCTTTTGGTTAAGTAACTTCTTATCCAGTTCAAGACTAGCCCTCTTATTCCATATCGTTCTCATTTATTAATTTAGAAATTATGATTAATTGTGTCAAATGCTTTAGTTAGATCCATAGATACTGCTGCTGCACACTGTTTACCATCTATTGCATTTCCTCTGTTATTTTGATTAATGCCATTGAAGTTGAAATGTTAGCTCTGTATCCGTATTGGTTCTCTGCAATTGTTCCACATTTATTAATTAATTTGTGCAATCTGTTGTTGAATCATTTTTTTATGATTTTAAAGAAAAAGATCTGTAGTTTGTGAATTGGTGTTTGTCTTCAGTCTTATAAATCGGAACAACATAGGCCATTTTCATTTTGTTTGGGAATTTTCCTGTTTGAAATGATAGATTGCTAATATTCTTCAGTAACTTTTTTTATGGCTTTCATATCTATTTGGTGACAGTCAGTCTTGGATATACATTTCTTTACAAGTTTGATTTTTTCTTCTTTTGTCACACTATTGAGGAACATAGATTTGTGATTTCTGTCTATGGTGTCATTCATGTACTCGAATGACCCCGGATCTGGAATCTTTTCCTTTAGATTTGGACCAATTTTTACAAAGTACTTATTGAAGCTTCCTTCATATTGTCACTTTTTACATATCCATTTTAGGGATGTCCCGATCCAGGTTTTTGCACTTCCGATCCGATACCGATATTGTTTTTGCACTTCCGATCCAATACCGATACTGACCGATACCGATAATGACCGATACTGGCCTATCCGAGCATGTATTAAAGTTTAAAGTTATTTAGCCTACTTAGTTGTCAGAATCATGTTGAAAAGGGTTTTAGTACTCTTGATAACAACTAGCCAGCTGAATTAGGGGAGTTTGAATAATACACAATGGTTGGTAACAAGAAACTGACCTGTTTATTCAAGGATAAACACAAAATGGACAAAATTATACATGACAAACAGAAATGGCATCATTGAAACTAGGGCTGGGCGATATGGCCTTTTTTTAATATTGCGATATTTTAAGGCCATATTGCGATACACGATATATATCTCGATATTTTGCCTTAGCCTTGAATGAACACTTGATGCATATAATCACAGCAGTATGATGATTCTATGTGTTTTGATTGATTGATTGAGACTTTTATTAGTAGGTTGCACAGTGAAGTACATATTCCGTACAATTGACCACTAAATGGTAACACCCCAATAAGTTTTTCAACTTGTTTAAGTCGGGGTCCACTTAAATTGATTCATGATACAGATATATACTATCAGATATATACTATCATCATAATACAGTCATCACACAAGATAATCACATTGAATTATTTACATTATTTATAATCCGGGGTGTGGAGGGGGGCGCCGGATGTAAGTGTCAAAAAGACAGCCAAAAGAGTTTGATATGAGAATAAATCTAAAGTTAAAATATAGGGTAGAAATGCACCCATTTGCAGGAAATGTAGTCTTGATTTTCCTAATTTTCTTTCAAGGCTTGCATGTCTACATTAAAACATTATTCTTCATACTGCATTAATATATGCTACTTTTAAACTTTCATGCAGAGAAGGAAATCACAACTAAATAGATCACTAATTTTTTCATACGGTGTTGATCTGGAAATTTTTGCCTCTGCATTTTGATGGTGTGGACGTGTGGCACCGAATGTAGATAAGCGTCTCGACAGACATTACAATATTTGAACAATGATGACGAAAACTGTTTTCTCTGTCGTGTCCGTGTGTCGAAAATTGTTATGCGCTTATTTTTTTATTTGATTTTGTGCGTGGCATATAATTGCTATGCGCAGAGGACGTTTGAGCAGGTGCGCACCTTAGCGGCTGCGCTCGCATCACAGCTAACGTTAGCCATGCTGCTACCTCTCTGCTCGGGGAGGACGTATACGTATGTGACGTATGACGTGACAGTATGTGACATGTGTAAGAAGGTGCGCTCGCTGTCTGTGAGAGGGAGACACAGGAAAGAGTGAGAAGAGCCTGTCGTGTAATGCCAGCAGCTAAAAGCAACTGCGTGAGATTCCACAGACCTGTGGATGTGTTGAAGGTGTGCTGGAAAATGTGGAACGGAAATTACGGAGCAGCAGAAAAGTGGAATGTATTATTTAAATCGGTGCGTTGGAAAACACGGACCGGAGTTTTTTTTTAAACTGGATTTGGATTGGCATTTTCCCATGCCTTGCCGATACGCATTTTTTGGCAAATATCGGCGGTCGATCCGATCCAAATATCGGATCGGGACATCCCTAATCCATTTTAAAGGTATTGAGGGTGTCATCCCTACTAGCAACATTTTAATAATACTATTTAGGATGCCCCATGTTGCTCTCATGTTATTTTTGTTCCTGTCTAATAAGTCCATCCATCCATTTTCTACCGCTTATTCCCTTTGGGGTGACTGTAATATATTTTTTTCTACATGTCTGTAAAATATTGGTTTAAAATGTTGGTAAAATATTTATTGCATCTTTTGATCTTTGTGTTATGTGTTTTTATACAATGTATTATTTTTAATTGTAAGCATTTATCAATTCCTTTGTCATCCATGGTTGATGGTTCATGGTCTTCTTTTGCTTATTACAGAGTTGTTTCAATGGACAAAGTTTGTCATAAAGCATCATGAAAGTATTTTAAAAATTACCATTAGCATCATCAACATCATTTTCAGAGTACACATTGTCCCAACTTTGATCACTTAGGTCATTCTTAAAAGAAATCATACTTTCCTTTGTGCATATTCTTCGAAATATATTTGCGTCATCAATTTTCTTCTTTTTATAGTTTTCTTCAGAGATTTGGAAAACCTGTAGATGATCACTTGTATCAGATATTAGCAAACCACTTGTTGTATTATAATCAAAATCATTAGTAAATATATTATCAATAAGTGTGGCGCACTGCCTTGTGATTCTACTTGGTCTTAGGATTTTAGCATATAAACTCATACTGCACATTGTGTCTATGAGGTCGTCAATAGTTCTATGCTTATTAGGGTTCAGGAGGTCAATGTTAAAGTCACCACATAAGAAAATTACTTTTTGTCGGACCTCAGTGAAGGGTGCCATGATCCAATTTTCTAACATGTCAATGTTTGACTTAGGTGATCTATATATACAACTGATTTTTGCTTTTTTCATGACATATTTCAGTAGTTATACATTCCAAAATAATGTCAATAGCAAATTACATTTTATTCACGACTTTGTACTTCAAGTCCTTCCTCACATGCACAGCTACTCCTTCTCTGTTCTTGTTGGTTCTGTTGATGTAATTCAGTTCATCTCCCTCCAGTTCAAAATCTATTCCTTTTTTATCATCAATCCATGTTTCTGTGACAGTGATCACTTTGAAGGGGTTGTTGAATTGTTCCAAAAAAAATGTCATGGTGGTGTAATTAGAATAAAAGCTTCTGATGTTGAAATTAATTATTGACAGTTTGTTGTTGGCGTTAATGCTGTTATTATATTTTTCATATGTATAAAAAAAGCAATTATTTCTGATGTGGGGAAAAAAGTTTTTGTCTGGATCCATATAATTTTCCAAGTCCAGATTTGTATGTTCCATACTGCAAAATGTTTTTAATTCCATATTAGGTTGAGTGCTCTCAGTGGATGTGCGTAGACGAAGTTGAATGAAGTTAGTCCAGTTCTCCAAGAAATCAGGTTATTTCGAAGTGTATGTGTTAAAAGTATCTGTCCAAGTCCTCAATTCTTTTCGCCACCAAAACATTTGCTTCCTCCGGTGAGCCATATTCTTTATGAATATTTTACAGTTTGATACCCAGTTGTGTTGTATTTTTCCTTGTTTTCTCAAGTGTCTTGCTTTTTTGCCAATGTCAGCATTCTTTTTGGTGAAATGTTTATCTATACATGTGTCCCTTTCAGTTTATGTCCTTGCTTCACCAGTGCAATTTTGTCTTTTCTGCTCACAAGCCTCATAATGACAACGTGTTTTTTTTGGTTTGTTCTTTTGGGCAGTGGGTGACAAGCCTCAATGCTTTGCTGGTCCACTATTATTCCTTTGTTTTGCAGGAATGATCTTACCTGTTGCTCCGTTGAGCCTTCGACTTGTTCATTGATGTTGCTGTTGTGCACCGCCACAGCGCCCGCGTACAAGCACGGATTCAGCAGTGGTGATTACCACATCGTTCATACGGGAAAATTGTTCCATATTGTTCATTTGTCCTATCTTTCTCGTCATTCTGGAGCTTCAGCCATTTGTTTGACCTCCCCCAGGAGATCGAGGAGCTGCCTTTGTTGCAGTCGGACCGCCTCACCTCTTCTGTCAAGAAGTCAACAGATTTGAACGCTTTACTTTGACAGCCCTAATTCTAATAATGTAACATGTTTTAAACAACTGAGGATTGACTACAGAACTGTCAAGTGGATGAGTTACACTGTAGGAAGTAAATGCATGTTTTTAAGTGACTATGTGCTCATCACTAAGGAGTCTGAACTTCCTGGAATTATATTGGGAGGAATTTGGAATAGTTAATCCCCTAATTTTGAACCTCAAAGCCCAATCCTAAATTGTGAGGATTAATTACAAGAATATTGGATTTTTCTATATTAATAATTTTAGAGTGTTGTTAAAAAGGGAAGATAATATTCAAGGTTTTTGTGTTGTTCACACAGGGTGTGTTAGATAGGAGGAAGTTTTCAACCGAATTGTATGTGCCATCGTCTTTGTGGTCGTTTACATACACAGTTTACGCTGAACTGTATGTGGCTGTATGTGCTGGGGGCGTTCCTCACCATAGCATATCTGGCCTTTGTGGGATATTATACATATGTATTTGTTAGGTAACAGTAATGCATAACTACTATTCTTTCATGTCTATTGGTGCATACTAAAAGTTGATGAGACATGGTTTACTAGGATAAAAACATGTCTTATTCCTATTTGTGTCTGCATTTTTTGTGTTGCAGACGGGGTTTTGTCTGATATGTTGCTCATGGTGCATGTGTATGTTATCGTGCCCTGGAACACCGCTTCCAATCATGCCAAATAAGCATAAGTATATTGTGCCTGAGTGCAGAAACAATACATCATTAATTGATCTGGACTAATTAGCTGCTTCATGCTGCTATTTTTTTTTTTTTTTAGATAAAATGCATTGATGGTCGTTGTCATTACATTATCAGTATTTATAATGACAAGAAAAGGGGCTGATGTTCAAACATGCATGTGTTATGAGTTGGTTTTGATAGATTGATGCAAAATCTTTCTCCAAATGTTCTATTGTTATTATGTCAGTATAAGATGGGTCAAATGCAGAGAATAATTTCGCCACACCTAGTGTGTGCGTGTGTGACAATCATTGGTACATTAATTTAAAAAAAAATGTATATGCAGTATTTTACAGTGTAATATTGCGTTGTTTGTCCCTGCAGTTACTCTTGAGTCCACTGAGTGGCGTCGCAGGCTACCATAGAGACCAACAGAATGATACCATTGACAACACACCTTGAGTGATATTACCGCGTTACATCATGTTTGACAATCTGCTATATCGACTGAACAACAGTATCACGTCTTTAGATGTTTTTTGCAAGAAATTAAATGCAACATTCTAAAATGTTTAATATGGAAGTGGCCTGTCTTTGTCATACCTGTCAGAAAAGTATTGAGCAGTCGTAATTAAACATTGCTGGTTTCAATTTTGCTTAAATTCCAAAGGTGAAGTGTCTTAGACAGCAGGGGAGTGGCGGACGGACAGGTTTTTTCTTTGCATTATGGCTTTTTTCCCTCTCTTGTCATCTGTCATGGAGGCTGAGTTATGTAAGAGAAGAGAGTCTTTCCACCGCCCCTCTCTGTTTTTGTTTTTCTCAATGAGCCAAATGTCTCCCTGCTTAGGCCTCACAGCCTGTCGACGAGGCCCCTTTCCTGGAAACTTCTAGCGGCAGGCCTGCAGGATGGGCAGGGAGGGAGGGAGGGGGGTTGTTGGTGGTGGGTGTTTTCTTCGAGCAAGTCGCATAATTGTAGACCCTACTGTACCATCCTAGGCCTGCATGAGACTAAGCAGATTTGAGCTGCTATTCCAGCTGCACTCGGGCATAAGACACCCATACACCATGGACAAGTCGCCACTTCATCGCAGTGAATAAGATTATCTTATTTTTAGTAGGTTCAAAATGTCGATCATGATTCTTCTTCTGTGTACATTGTAAACACTTTGAGTTTGAACAGTTGCTTAAACAGGATCATATTATCACTGTTTGATTACTTTGCTTAATCCATTCCAAAATTGAATACCACATACTGATATACTAAATGTTTTAAATGTTGTACGCGCATGCAATTGTTTTAAATTACATTTTTCTCTGAGGTTACATTCCTAAAGATAATTGTTGTACATTCTTGGGTAGTAAGTTTTAGTTTGCTTTGTGCATAATTTTGGCTGTTTGCAGATTCACTATATCATTGAATTTCAGTATTTTTAATTAAATAAATAAAGAGTTTGAATGTTCTCTATATCCAACATTATTTAAAATTATAACTGACCTCTTTGTGTAATACAGTTAGTGAGTGAAGCATACTTGTGTAGGTATTTCCCCATATTTCTACACAATAACTCAGATATGGGAACACTAGCAAGCAGTAGAGAATATGGAGTTTCCAATACACAGTGTGCTTTATTGATTATTGATGTATTTATTGCCACCTTGTATTGTATATTTTTTATATGAGCTTTCCAGTTAATGTAATCTTTTATTACACGCAACATTTGATTTAATTAACTCTTACAATTTCTACTCTGTCTATTTGTATTTGTGTTTGACTTTCTCTTCTACTATTGGCAAATAGCTTTGTTTTAGTTTTCCTGGGAATCAAAGATAGTCTGTTTTTGTCAAACCATCTTTTTAATTTGTTCATTTCTTCTGGGTTTTTTTTGTTAGCTTCTGCGTGTTCTCTCCTAAACAAAATGCAGTTGTATTGTCAGCAAATAATACTAACTTTAAGTCTTTTGTAACTTTACAAATATCATTTATGTAAAGATTGAACAATGTTGGTCCCAGTATTGATCCCTGTGATATGCTACAGGATATATTTTTCATTGTAAAGTGTGTTTGCCTAACTTCACATATTGCTTCCTGTTGGTTAAGTAGCTTCCTATCCAGTACAAGACCAACCCTCTGATGCCATACCGTTCTATATCTTTTTATTAAAATGTTATGATTAATTGTGTCAAATGCTATAGATAGATCCATAAACACTGCAGCTGCACACTGTTTACTCTCTATTGAATTGGTAATCTCTTCTGTTATTTCCATTAAGGCCATCAATGTTGCAATATTAGCTCTGAATCCATATTGGTCCCCCGTGACTATTCTATATTTGTTCATGAATATGTCCAATCTGTTATAAAATAGTTTTTCATTGATTTTAGAAAATTGTGGACGTAAAGAAACAGGTTTATAATTTGTAAATTGGTGTTTGTCTCCAGTCTTATAAATCGGTACAACTTTAGCTGTTTTCATTTTGTTTGTTTATTTTTATTTTTTTATTTTTTTATTTTTTTATTTTTCTTCGATCAGTGGTCAACAAAATAAAGAAACAGTTGTACATTCATAGATTGAAAATGAAAATGTTGCAGAATTCCCAAACAAATCCCCATCTGTTTGGGAATGTGCCTGTTTGAAACGATAGGTTTACTAATATACATAAATGGTCCTGAGATCTCTCAATAACCTTTTTATCGTTTCCATATCAATTACATTACAATCAATTGAAGTCTTGGATTTGCAATTATTCACAATTTTAACATATTGCATATTGTGGCAGGTTATTGGAGAAAGTTGAGATTCATTTTGGATTGACTGATTTAGCCAAAGAGGATTCTGAAGTGTTGAAAAAGGATTTCACCCATTTGCTGAAAACTTTGAGCTGTTTGCAGCCTAACTTGTACATCAGCAGACCAAACCCTACAATCCGCAAAGGAGATGGAGGACTTTAAAGAATGTACTCTTTAAATATTTGTTGTCTTTGGCTTGTGCTGCCTTTTCACTAAATTTGATGGAAAATTTTCAGATTTTTTTGTTGAACGTCGTCATCGTGTGTCCAAACTTTGTCTGATAAAGACAAAGGACATGTATTACATTGGAGAACAAAACAAGGAAAGAACATGGCTTCAATGAGTTTCTATCAAGAACTCAAAATCACCAAAATGAAGAGGTCAAAGAATCCCCCACGCCCCAAAAATTACCTACTTCCATTTCATCCAGTTTCTCTTCTATTCCTGCCTTCCTGGATTTAATTGCCCAGATGAACGATCTGGTTCTTGCTGGCACTAGAATGACATGGACGCCAGGGGAGGCGTCACATGCTTTTTTGTTGTTGTACCAGAATATGATGAAGCATTTGTAGCACTTGGCTTCACTGTAACCACGGTGGGAGACAAGGAAAGACCGGTGTGTTGTTTCCTTTAATGTTAATAAGCTCACAATGTTTTGCACGGGTTATAACAATTTTAAAGACAAATTATACTACTTATAGTCACGGTGGAGAGTGGGGGGGCCAAAATATTTTTCTTCTTCCAAGAGGGGCATAACAGAAAATATTTGAGAAGCACTGCTTTAAATCAATATTCCAGTACAATGAAATAATAAATATACAGTATGTCGTTCTTACTGAAGGGTAATTCACAAGTTCCGTGTTTAGTCGTTTACAGACCCCCAAAATATTCTGGAGAATTTGTGAATGAGTTTGCTAAACTGCTATCAGTTGTATGCACTGAATACAACTCTTTGATAATAACAGGTGACTGTAATATTAATGGAGACAAGTATATGGACAATACTGCCAAATAACTATCGATCAATGAATCAAATATTATTTATATAGCCCTTAATCACAAATGTCTCAAAGCCCCCACCCCAATATTTTTTTGAAATTATTGCTAAAAATGTCAATGTGAATCCTAAATCGGATAGCCCCTGAATTACTGTCAACTGGAAAACGCAATGAATTTGTTTGTTTTTTGGTGAAAACATACACTCAATAAAGTCAAACATCAGAACAAACAAGCAAAATATCAAAAGGCTTGAACACCTTCAATCACTGAGGGATGAGTCAACTACAATGTTTATTGCAATGAACCCAAAAACGATAGAGGAAACTGTTCAACAGCTGAATCCAACAACGTGTTGCATTGACACCCTCAGTGTCAAGTTTGAATACCCTCAAACTTATTTAAATCTGCTGTAAAGTCAATTGACATTGTTTTGTGTCCGATAATTAACTGTTCAATCAAGTCAGGCACTGTACCAAAATCCCTAAAAGTAGCTGCTGTGTTGAAACCTTTGTTAAAAAGAGAACACTTGATGCCTCTATACTGGATAACTATAGACCAATATTCCATGCATGGCCAAGATCATTGAGAAGGTGGTCCCAACCAACTGAGTCAATTCCTAACATTCAACAAAATAGTTGATACATTTTAATCAGGTTTTCGTTCTCATCACAACACAGAAACTGTTCTGATCAAAGTGATCAATGAGGTTGAAGACTGATTTAGGAATAGTATCTATTCTGATTCTTTTGGATCTTAGTGCTGCATCTTACACTGTGGACCATGTAATTTTGTTGCATAGATTGGCAACACTAAATTGGCCCTAGTGTGTGGATGTGAGTGTGAATGTTGTCTGTCTATCTGTGTTGGCCCTGCGATGAGGTGGCGACTTGTCCAGGGTGTAACCCGCCTTCCGCCCGAATGCAGCTGAGATAGGCTCCAGCGCCCCCCGCGACCCCGAAGGGAATAAGCGGTAGAAAATGGATGGATGGATGGATTGCAAACATGGGTTGGATTAAATAGGAAAGTACTGCAATGGTTGTAAGTCCTACCTGGAGGAGATACATTATTTTGTAAGCATTGGAAACTTTTAATCTGACGGATAACTAATGTCCTGTGGGGTTTCTCTGGGCTCGGTTCTTGGACCCCTTCTGTTTAGCCCTTAGGACAAATCTTACCGAACTGTAAGGTTGATTATCAGAGCTATGCAGATTACACACATTATATACTGTATATCACTGAACCCAGATGACTACGGTTGCATGTGGCTGCTTAGAAAAAGTAAACTACTGGATGAGTGAAAACTTCCTTCAAGTAAATAATAATAAGATGGTGGTAATTGTGTTTGGTAACAAGGAAAAAAGACCAGCTGTCAGGAAGTGCCTTAAATCTCGATCTCTAAAGGCTAAGGACCAAGTCAAAAAGTTCTAATTGACACAGATCTGACATTCAGCAGTCAGATCAAATCTATCACAAAAACAGCTTTCTATACCACCTAAAGAACATCTCAAGAATGAAAGGATTATTGACTTAGAAAGATCATGAGAAACTAGTCCATGTGTTATGTGTACAGGGAGGAGGAGACGGCACAGACAGGGGGAGTGTTGTTTAAACTAAATGTATTTATATATATATACAGTATATATATATATATATATATATATATATATATATATATATATATATATATATATATATATATAAACAATAAATTATAATATGAATAAACAAGGGAATGGAGTGTGACTAAATCCAAGAGTGTATGGTGTGTGACTATGTGTGGGAATTAACTGCTGAGTGTTACCGTGAGTGTTTGAGCGAGAGAGGTGGAAGTCCAATCGGGGCAGAGCAGGCTCGTAGATCCGTGAGCAGGCAGGAAGTCGAGGGCTTATAGCAAGACGTCGAAGGTCTGTGTCCAGGCGGGATGTCGTGATCCAAGAGGCAGTCAGGGAAGCAGAGGGAACGCGGGAAGACAAGACACACAGCTCATAACGTAGGAACGAAGGCAGGCTGCAGGGAGGACGACAAGGAAGACACAAAACCAATCAACACGACGGGGAAGAAGCACAGAGAGAAAATGCGTAGAGCTTGGTTAGTAGGCTTACTGTACTGGAACAGATGACTACGTTCTGGCGCGGGATAGCAGGTTGTGCAGGCCTAAGAAGGCAGGTCCTCTGACCAGTGACAGGTGTGCGGATTGCTGGTGATTTTATTGCAGCTGCTTGCTGCAGCCAGACTGACACGCGCCCGGCGCGCTCCCGGAGGTGTGCTCAGCGCAGCGCACACGTTAATGCGCACTGAGGTGTGCTTGGGCCGTGACACCATGCTTTTATTTCCAGCATACTGGACTATTGTAATGGTCTTCTAACAGGAATCCCACAAAAGAGCATCAAACAGCTACAACTGGTTCAGAACGCTGCAGCTCGGGTCTTAACCAAAACAAAGATGTCTGAGCACATTACTCCAGTTTTAAAGTATTTACACTGGTCCCCAGTCAGTCACAGAGCATACTTTAAAGTTATTCTGCTAGTGTATAAATCTGTAAATGAGTTTGATCCAGAATACATCAGAGAAATGTTAGTCAGGTATGAAACCAGCAGGTCTCTGAGATCTATGGACACAGGTCAGATAGTGGAGCCCAGAGTTCACAGAAAACATAGTGATGTTGCTTTTAGTTGTTATGCTGCAAATAAGTGGAACAAATTGCCACCAGAGCTGAAATCAAAGCTAAAGACACTCTTTTTCTCTACTTATGTATGGTTGCGTATGATTGAGAGGGAGATTTTGGTTATGTTGATCATGATGTAATGTGTTTATTGATTATTTAAATGATTTTACTGTTGATATTAATGTGTTTCTGTTGTTCCATTAGATAATGTAAAGCACATTGAGCTGCCTTGGGTATGAAATGCGCTATAGAAATACATTTGCTTTGCCTTGCCTAACTATTCCCTCTTGAGTCACGTTCGTGAGGAAGATTGAGTTCGGATTCCTTGCTATGGTGTCATTGAAGTCCTCAACTGACACTGGGTCTGGAATCCTTTCCTCCAGTTTTGGTCCAATATTTACAAAGTAGTTATCAAAGCGTTCAACTACTTATTTCATAATATAATTTTTTACGCCTCCATCTGAAAAGTATTGAGGGTAATCCCTCTTAATACCATTTTTAATAATGCTATTGAGGATGCCCCATGTTGCTCTCATATTGTTTTTGTTCTCGTCTAATAATTGACTGTAATATTATTTTCTATGCTAGTTAGCTTGTTCTTATACTTTTTGTACTTATGTTCTGCCTCTATAGAGCTTGGTGTTATGCATTTTCTGGATAACGTATTTTTATTACAAGCATGATTCAATCCCTGCGTCATCCATGGTTAATAGTTTTTTTTCTGCTTCCTACTGAGTTGTTTCCATGGACAATGTTTGTCATAAAGCACTACGAACATGTCTAAAAATACCATTTGCTTTATCTGTGTCATTTTCACAGTACACATTGTCCCAATTTGGCTTTTCTAGCTCATTTTTGAAAGCAATCATACTCTTCTCTGTGCATGGTCTTCATTATGTCTTTTTTGTCCTCCGTTTTTCTCTTTCTATAGTTTACATTATAGCTTGTGAAAACTGGCAGATGATCGCTGATGTCGGTCATGAGCAGACCACCGGTAGTATTATTTTCAAAATCCATCCATCCATCCATTTCCTACCGCTTGTCCCTTTTGGGGTCGCGGGGGGTCGCTGGAGCCTATCTCAGCTGCATTCGGGCGGAAGGCGGGGTACACCCTGGACAAGTCGCCACCTCATCACAGGGCCAACACAGATAGACAGACAACATTCACACTCACATTAGGGACAATTTAGTGTTGCCAATCAACCTATCCCCAGGTGCATGTATTTTCAAAATCATTGGTGAAAATATTATCAATGAGTGTGGAACAGTGTCTTGTGATTCTGCTTTGTTTTTTGATTTTAGAATATAAACTCATGCTTTACATTGTATCTTGGTATAGAATGATTTAAGTTATTGAGGTAGAATCTGAGATTGTGTGCTTCATGTCTGCTACTATATAATATTTGATGACAAGACAGACCTGCATCTAGTTATTTTTTAAATCTTCTTAGAGGCTATTAATTGCATTTTTATCACTGTGGTCCTCTACAATTGATAACAATATAGCATGGTATTTATTAAAATATGTTGCATGGGAAACTAAGCAGCCACTGTGAAGACAAACAATAAACCACAGAACTGTGTTTCAAGCACTGCACGTCTGGATCATCATCATTGCATTTTGTGTCCTTTTTATCCCATCACTTCTCTAAGCTCCATTACCCATTGTTGTTCTTCTGCATCAGTTGTGAAGATGGATTAAATGTGTTTTTAATAGTAGCCTATGTTACGATACAACTGCAGCACCCTCTTCCAATGCAGGGCCTCATCTGAAGTTTTTGCCTTCTTGTAGGAATGCATTATTTCACGGGAAAGACCGAAGGACCACGTTGAATTAATTTCAATTTGTTTTTTGCAAACAGTGGCACCATATTTAAACCACATGACATTTTCCAGCTGTGTGCCATTATTTTTAAACTTGCACTGTTTTGTACACAATTGTGTGTGCTCCTCTTAAATGCACAGCTGCAGGAATGCAAACAACAGACTGTTCTTGTTTGTGTCTTCATTGCGGCCACCATGAGCACTGGCTCTCATCTCTTTGTAAACCAGGCGTGTATGTTTGGAATAGGCCATTTCTTCTCTGAACATATTTCTTTATGGCTGATTATCACAAGCAAACCAGTCACCTACAGTTTGTATCAAGCATAGAGGCAACACATGCCAGTTATATTCGTAATGTAGAATATCCTTGCAAATACCAGGAGACCAACTGGTGTGTCTCATTGCATGATGTCACATCCACTAAACAAAGTTTTAGTCCAAATAACCATAATCTCATGTTAAATAGAAATACAGTGTTCCCACTGCAGTGTAGGCTCTTATTGTCATCAACTAACATTTAACTTTGTATTATTGTCAAACAAAATCTTCGTTCTGTAATACAGCCGATTTCGAAATCGATTTTCAAAATGATTCACGATTCTTAATCATTTTTTTATTTTCCTCAAAATCTGTCCTGTCCAGCCACTTTAGTAAATGTTTGGGTAGAATTATATTAGACAAAACCCGTTTTTTTTTTAAAGTAATACAGACATTTATCAGAGCTGTTTATCTAGTATATGGAGAGATGTAGTTAGTCATAAAACTGGCACCCAATGTTATAAAAAAGCATTAATTTTGAATCTAAATTCTTTTTGAATTAAGAATTGATTCTGAATCGAGTCGTTACCCCAAGAATCGAATCGAATTGTGTGGTGCCCAAAGATTCACAGCCCTATTAGCTAATTAGTTTGCCTACACTGTAAAACCTTACCATTTAATAATGTTTTTTTTTTTTACAAAATACTGCACTCAAAATTTACTGTAACATTTAAACAAATGACTGTAAACATTATGATATTCTTCTAGTTCACAGAAATGAACTGTTATTTCATAGTAAAATACTGTAATCATAGTCCTGCGTAATATCATAACAAATTACTGTAAATTCAAGCTGATTTGTCTGTTAAGGGGCTGTACTACTTGCACATTCTTGTACAGTAAGTGGTGGTATGCTGTTAAACCGAGAGAGTAATAAACAAAATAAAAATACATTTGTGAAATTACGCCATTTAGTTGTAAATTTATTGTAACAAACTTTTGCAGCTTTTAGTTGTAACTTTGTTTTAATTAACTGTAAAGTTACAGCTCTGCAGTTACAGTAAATTGCTGTAAAAATACTGCAATTGTTAGCCATGAATTTGATATGAATTTATAAATGTCTTACAAAGTGAACATCCGGGACGGCGTGGCACAGTCGAGAGAGTGGCTGTGCCAGCAACCTGAGGGTTCCTGGTTCAATCCCCACCTTCTACCATCCTAGTCACATCTGCTGTGTCCTTGAGCAAGACACATCACCCTTGGTCCTGGTTAGCGCCTTGCATGGCAGCTCCCGCCATCAGTGTGTGAATGTGTGTGTGAATGGGTGCAGGGCCGGCCCGTGGCATAGGCCGTATAGGCAAATGCTAAGGGCGCCGTCCATCAGGGGGCGCCACGCCAGTGCCACAAATGTTGGAGAAAAAAAAAAAAAAAAAAGTTGGTACTATTATTTCTAAATACAAAAAATAATCCCACGTTAATTAAAATGCAAATTAAAGCCTATTTAATAGAAATATTATTTGTTACAACATTACGCCCCCCCCTTTCCCCCGCACGGTGCACGCCCCCCCCCCCCTCAGGAAACAGAGTGGACCGACACCAGCAGATGACATGGCACCCCAAACCATCACTGATGGTGGAAACTTTACACTAGACTTCAGGCAACGTGGATCCTGTGCCTCTCCTGTCTTCCTCCAGACTCTGGGACCTCGATTTCCAAAGGAAATGCAAAATTTGCATGGTTGGGTGATGGTTTGGGGTGCCATGTCATCTGCTGGTGTCGGTCCACTCTGTTTCCTGAGATCCAGGGTCAACGCAGCCGTCTACCAGCAAGTTTTAGAGCACTTCATGCTTCCTGCTGCTGACCTGCTCTATGGAGATGGAGATTTCAAGTTCCAACAGGACTTGGCGCCTGCACACAGCGCAAAATCTACCCGTGCCTGGTTTACAGACCATGGTATTTCTGTTCTAAATTGGCCCGCCAACTCCCCTGACCTTAGCCCCATAGAAAATCTGTGGGGTATTGTGAAAAGGAAGATGCAGAATGCCAGACCCAAAAACGCAGAAGAGTTGAAGGCCACTATCAGAGCAACCTGGGCTCTCATAACACCTGAGCAGTGCCAGAAACTCATCGACTCCATGCCACGCCGCATTAACGCAGTAATTGAGGCAAAAGGAGCTCCAACCAAGTATTGAGTATTGTACATGCTCATATTTTTCATTTTCATACTTTTCAGTTGGCCAACATTTCTAAAAATCCCTTTTTTGTATTAGCCTTAAGTAATATTCTAATTTTGTGACACACAGAATTTTGGATTTTCATTTGTTGCCACTTCAAATCATCAAAATTAAATGAAATAAACATTTGAATGCATCAGTGTGTGTGCAATGAATACATATAATGTACAAGTTACACCTTTTGAATGCAATTACTGAAATAAATCAAGTTTTTCAAAATATTCTAATTTACTGGCTTTTACCTGTATATATACATACATATACATTGATATATACAGTATATAATTTATATGTATTTATTTTGCTGTTTTTGTTTACATGTTAAAGATGTTTTAATGAATATACATGCATGTTTAACATATAGATTCCTTTCTTTCATGCAGACTAGAATATAAGTTGGTGTATTACCTGATTCTGATGACTTGCGTTGATTGTAATCAGACAGTAGTGATGATAACGTCCACGTTTTCAAATGGAGGAGAAGAAAAGTTCCTCCTTTCTGTCTAATACCACATGAAAGTGGTTGGTTTTTGGCATCTTATTTGTCCAGCTTCCATATTCGTTTTTATACACTTTACAAGAAATATATTGGCGTCAAACTCCGTAGCTTGCTAGCTTGTTTGCGCTGGCTTTCGGAGACTCGTGTTTTGAAAGCGCAGGCGCGATGGAGCGGCACTTTTATTGTGAAGACAGGAACGTCCTCATGTGCGGTCAGTCTTGAGGCTTTTGACGGGATGTACGGTTGAAATAAAAAAAGTATATTTTTTCCTTCACACTTTTGATTGATTGATTGGAACTTTTATGATTAGATTGCACAGTACAGTACATATTCCGTACAATTGACCACTAAATGGTAACACCCCAATAAGTTTTTCAACTTGTTTAAGTCAGGTCATGTGACCACCTGGCTCTGTTTGATTGGTCCAACGTCACCAGTGACTGCATCTGATTGGTGGAACGAAGTGAAACGTCACCAGTAACGCAGGCACTTTGAAGGTATGTCTGACAGACCAAAACAAACAAAGCGTGCATTAACAGATCGATAAAAATTAGTAGCAAGTAGCGAGCGGAATGTAGATAAAAGTAGCGTTCCTTCTCTATAAATATACTTAAGTAAAAGTAAAAGTATGTTGCATTAAAACTACTCTTAGAAGTACAATTTATCCCAAAAGTTACTCAAGTAGATGTAACGGAGTAAATGTAGCGCGTTACTACCCACCTCTGGTTGTAAGTAAAAAAAAAGGTCAAAGACAAAGCTATTCGGTTTCTTGTGAGTATATACACTTCACTGCCGATGTGGGGGGGCGCCACCTAAAATCTTGCCTAGGGCGCCAGATTGGTTAGGGCCGGGCCTGAATGGGTGAATGGGTGAATGGGGAAATAGTGTCAAAGCGCTTTGAGTTTCTTTAAAATAAAATAAAAAGGTAGAAAAGCGCTATACATGTATAACCCATTTACCATAACCCATTTAGTCAGACATCCACTAACATTGAGAAAATGAATGTATTGTACTTTATGTGTGGTCAGGGGCGCCAAAAAGGGGGGGCGGAGGGGGGTAAAGGAGACGGATTCTAAAGTTAAAGTTAAAGTACCAATGATTGTCACACACACACACTAGGTGTGGCGAAATTATTCTCTGCATTTGACCCATCACCCTTGATCACCCCCTGGGAGGTGAGGGGAGCAGTGGGCAGCAGCGGTGGCCGCGCCCGGGAATCATTTTTGGTGATTTAACCCCCAATTCCAACCCTTCAATTCCAACCCTTGATGCTGAGTGCCAAGCAGGGAGGTAATGGGTCCCATTTTTATAGTCTTTGGTATGACTCGGCCGGGATTTGAACTCACAACCTACCGATCTCAGGGCGGACACTCTAACCACTAGGCCACTGAGTAGGTAGGGGCCCAGAGAGGCTTCTAATGATGATGAAATTATAATACAGAAAAAATAATGACACTGTTGGGGGCCCTGTAAAGATTATTTTCATGGGGCCCAAAATCCCTAGCGGCGCCCCTGTGTGTGGTATTTTAGTCAAGCTTTGAAAAAAAAAGATATTATTGTTGCCTCATTGCCGTTTTCAAATATTTATGGCTTATGTGACATAAATTATGTCCAAGTCTCCATATCCCCTGAATGGGGTTCAGTTCCTACTAATGAAGAAAAATAAACATCAACAAGACTGGCCTAAAAATAAAAATGTTTTATCAAGAGTATAACTCGACATACATTAACAGATTACAGTACGAATGGAGTACAGATAGTTTGTATACAGAGAAACAGTGTATGGTACATTACGTAAAACATATGTTGAGAAACATACATTCATACTGTACTGAGATATTGATATTTTGATGACGGATTACGTGTGTTCATTGCTTTTTTTCCAAGCATAAGCGAAAAAGGGCATGGCACGTTGACTCAACATTCATTAACATGTGATGGTGACGTTTGTTTGTGTTTATCTAATAATAAACACAAACAAGCTCCATATAGCAGGAGCAGCGCCGGAATGTGGCGCTTGCAGGATGGGGAGGAATGCCTTGACCACGCCCCTTCACCGTGGCCTCTCCAATCAGAAAAGCTGGTCGGTTTCAGGGCACCCGCCGAGTCCCAACAGGAGAAAAACAACGCGTTGGATATTTGACAAAACTAATATTTTACGCCACACTTCGCCCGGGAGGCAACTTATCTGGCGTGGGAAGTCACTCCAACGCCGAGCTGAGAGCTTTTTTGTTGCTCTTTCCAACCGTCCGGCCGGTGTTGTTTATGTGTAGTAAGGGGGAGCTTGAAACCGGCCTCCCTTGCCCCATTTCCTCGGTTGTTTTCCTCCTCGCGCCTGGATTCTCCATGTTGTTGCTGCGAAAGTGACGACTTGGCGGCGACGGGAGAAGGGGGCTGCCCGCTCGTATCACCACCGAATAGCTCAGGAAAACCGAGGGGGTGGTCACCCATATATCACCCGGGGAACATATCCATGTGCCTTTCCCTCCTCCTCGATCGGTCTGCGAAGGAAGAAGAGCGAGGAAAAACGGCGGGGAAATAAAGAAAGCGAGGGCACCTCATCGACGCCACTCTCACCGAGGCGGCTGACAGGCGAGCTGGGTGACTACTTGATTGGTCCGTGAAGACAAAACCCAATGAGGGATGCCCATCAGCGCCCGGGGTCAGGTTTTGTGGAATTTGAGGGCTCTGTGATTGTCAGATGGAAAGTTCTGTTATCACCCAAGTGCAGAAAGAAGACGTCCAAGTGTCACCAAAAACAGGTGAGTCGATGTGCTGTTGTTTTAACCCTTATTCCTCCTTCTTTCGATCTGCAATCCACGTTTAATGCTCATGGGCACAATTGTGGGTATACACGACAGTCGCAATAAGTGTAAAATAAAACTACGAACTGCGCACTCAATTTGAATGTGATCTAAACTTTGAAGTTCCCAGACGTCTTATCATGTGCTGCTGTGATAATCGCTGCAAATATTAGTGTTCCCAAAACCAAGGTGCTCAGTATTTATTTGTCTCTCAAGTTGCAGCTTGTTTGGCACAAACCCACACTTACTACGAGAAGAACAGGCAAAAGTGCCGCCAAAATCGGCAGCCTCACAGCGGGTCAAATTACGAAGGGCTTATCGGTACCCATCCAGGGATTGCCTTGCTTTTTTGAGTGTTTGCATGAAGCCACCAAACACCGTAAATAACCACGCTGCCATTGGAGAATGTGTATAGAAAAACCAGGTGCCGCGGTGCTGACAGCGGAATGCACACCCCCACTGCACACGCCCATTGTGACGCCGTTCAAAGATTCTGTTTGTGCGCTTTTCTTGGCCTTGAAAGCGGCTCAGCTGCCTGATTCATGTTTTGCTTGTTAATGTAGCGCACAATGCATGATTGCACGTAGTGTTGCCTCAGTAACCAGGCACAGTGTGTTTAGGAAAGGGTGGCTCCAACAGATAGAAGGGCATTGGATTTGTCTGTGGAAATAGTCTTCTTCCCAGGCGTCCAGCAGCAGAGGATATGTGAAATACACTCTCACTAGTCTTCCTGTTGGAAATCAATAAGCAGATCAGGTAACAAATCATTGTATTGAAAGTCTTTGAAAGGCTTTTGTTTGTGACTGTCAATCAACAAATGAGGATCTGTGTTCTTTGTCTCTTAAACAGTGTGTGTGTTCTGCCTGCCGTCTTTACAGCACGGAGGGTTAGCACAGATTACACATGATGAAATACACAGCTGGATCAGCACACTTTGAGGCTGTTTTACAGCAGTTCCTCTTTCTAGGAACCTTGAGTAGGCCTTGCATTGTGGGGCGTGATTGAACTTGTCACACAGATCACAGAAGAGGTCTTGGGAACAATCAAAATAGCAATAGCCGATCATAGCTTGTAGAGGTGTGACCGCTGGCCGGGGGAAATAGAAAAGGCCTTGGAATGTTCTCTGTCTGTGCTTTCTGTCAAAAGTACTGCTGTAAAGTGTGGGTTTTCCCGCCCTCTGTGATTACATAACCAGCACCGGCCATTTGCAGCAGCAGAGGCAGCCGCATTAAAACCAGATTTCATGTTGCAGGCTTTCAGATGGACGGCGGACGCACATGTTTGCAAATGTTACAAGCTCCGACTCATAAGACTAGTTGATACTATTTCATTCCTGGTGACTGGTTGTAACCTGTATATGTCCAAGAAAAAAACACATTTTAATCACTGTCCTTTTTCCCTGTGTGTGTGTGTGTGTGTTTGAACAGGCCAGGTGAGCCGCTCTGCCCTGAAGCAGCCTCGGAGTTGTAACATCTTCAAAGCACTCTTCTGCTGCCTCCAAGCTCAGGATGGCCCCAAAATACCCCCACCACTGCCACCACCCTCCCAGCAGGCCTTGTTGGAGGCACACGAAAATGGGACAGTTGTCAAGGTAACACAATTCTCATTCCAGAAACAATTACAATCACACTGAAATAAACTTACCAGCCAAACATTAGATTCACCCGCAAAATCTAATCAGATCCAATAATGGCTCAGTATGAAAACATTTTTACAGCCTCGCAAGCTTTTACAATAAGCCTATTGTTATATTAATTCCTCTCTGACAATGTCAATCAAAACTACACATCGCTTTCTTTTTGTTAAAATGTTTCAACTCATTAGAATCCCACAAGAGGTGCAAATACCTGATGTTATGTCGTTTTGAGAATGATTCTGAATACATGTATGTGTCAACACAACATTGTTTATGAATATGATAACACATCTGTAAATGTTAAACGGCGTGTGTGGAATGTTGATTCTACCTGGATGATAAGAATTAAAGCAGACATGAGTATCGGCTGTTCAATGGGTGATTAAATTGCTGAAGTGGAAGGGATAGAAAAAATAAGGAACAGAGCGTTTACTGCACATGTTTGTGGATGCTCTCATCTTGATTAGATTTTTCATCACCATTCGAGGCATATTCATGAGATCCCTTGTCGTAATCTTTACCTCTCAATGATATGCACGTTAGGCAACATAGCAATAATTCATGTCAATCTGACAGCAGACATGAATAGCAAAGCTCACAGTGACAAATAATTTGAATTCCATGTATTTTTATGTCCCACATGATAATTTTAAAGGGGAACCTGTTTTGATTTTAAAATTTTAAAACAGATAGACACCTGGGACCACAAATAAACAATTATTCCACTTTAATATTTCTGACTTTTATTTACACAAGTATGATACTGTTTTTTTAGTTACAGTGCCTTGCAAAAAAGAGTTGGCCCCACCTTGTTAAATGTGCTTGCCATAAACAATAAAGCTTTGGTTTTCATGTGAATTGCGCCATTTTTGTGACTGTCATGCTCTTAATTTACAAACAAAGCACACACTGGTCAAATGACTGAGATGAAAGTAGCATTCAGAAGTATGTGTGTGTTCTTAGTTGTGTGAACCCAGCCTCCTGCCTGAGGTGAATGTCCAGGACCAAGGAAAGATCTGCGTGGTCATAGATCTGGATGAGACGCTGGTGCACAGCTCTTTCAAGGTGGGTAAAAGTCTTTACATGCATTGTTGATTCCAAATGTCTTCTGTGTTTTGACCTTTCAAGATGCGTTCTTAAATGACAAAAAGTAACATTTAGTACATACTTGTGTTTATTCAAGCTCTAAATAGGGTTAATAAGGTTCTTGTAAATGCAAATGAAAGTTTATAAAATCAGCGTCTGTAAAGCATGAAGTACATTATGTTTGTGCAGTCAATGCCATGTTATTTATGGTTGCAGTGTGGCATCCAAGTGTTCAGCTGTTATGTAACGCCATGTGAGCATACACAAGGGATTCACGAGCATGCGCATCCCAACCGTCTCCTCTTTGTTTCCCCCTTCCAGCCAATTAACAATGCAGACTTCATTGTGCCTGTTGAGATAGAGGGGACCACACACCAGGTAAGCTACTGTGCAAGTGTGTTTGCCTCACAGGTTCAGTGGGTGCGGGGGTTGTGTGTGTGTGCTGTGCTGATGTCTTTTCAGCAGTCACTGAGCTGGAAGGGATGGGTCTCCTGGCTCATGATAGCTGTGCAGAGACCTCTACTGGCCAGATGTTGAACAAGGAATATTACCAGAATAGGAACAGTAGCGGGAAGAACCTCAACCTAGACCATCCTAGATGTTGTCAATAGGCGATGCCCACATTGTTAACTGTGGACGAGGGTGTCTACAGACTTTGTGCAATTCCCTGTTGATGCTAACTGAGACTTATGCAACATGTAAAATATGTGCTTGACTGACTAAATGTGATCCCTGGGATGTCGTATGCTGCAAAAGAATCTGTGCAGGCCTCTGCCTGGTTCAAGTAATCCAGGATAGGCTGGTTAACACTGGCATGGCCTATTCTTGATTACTTGTTTCAGGAAGTGACCATCAGCAGCTAATGGAAGGAAAGAATGCCTCCGATTTTCTAATAGACTAAATAAGCTTACTGTGACATATTCTGACTGTACACTTACTGACGCTCTCTGTGTTCCCAGGTGTACGTGCTGAAGAGGCCGTATGTCGACGAGTTCCTGCAGCGAATGGGGGAGCTGTTTGAGTGTGTGCTCTTCACCGCCAGTCTGGCAAAGGTAGACTTTCACAATTTAGTCCTCTCCACGTGTTGTACCAGCTATGGTTTAATGTCTAATCTCATTTTGTGTCTCCTTACACTATGATAGCAGCTGCCTTAACATGATTAGTTTGCGTGCTCATACTGTAGTTGTTGAAATGTTAGTTTCCTCAGTAGCTCCCCTCACTTTCTCCCTTACTCTTCACTGACTTCCACCAGTACGCTGACCCAGTGACGGACCTGCTAGACCAGTGCGGTGTCTTCCGGGCTCGGCTATTCCGGGAATCTTGTGTCTTCCATCAGGGCTGCTATGTGAAGGATCTGAGCCGCCTGGGCCGGGATCTCCACAAAACCCTAATCTTGGACAATTCTCCCGCCTCCTACATCTTTCACCCGGATAATGCTGTGAGTTTAAATCTGCTCCAAGTAGCCCTGTTGATGTGAAACTATGATGCATCAAATGTTGTTAAACAAGCAAGTACAGTCAAACCTCTTGTTAGTGGCCACAAATATTTCCCACGCAGAGAAAAGTAGTGTTATAAACCTTGGATATAGGGGCTACCTGTTTTGTGTCCCAGAATGGTTTTGTCACTTTATATCACAGCCACTAATATCCACATTTGCTGCAATGATGTTAATAGATGAAGTCTCAATTATTGTTATTCTAAAATTGTTTACTCTTTTTAGGAAAAACTTGCCATTTTATTATTTATTTTCCTGTAAGAATTGCTTTTTTACATAATACTTACGTTTAATAATTTAATAAATATCAAATTAGAAACGATGCTCACTTGCGGTTTACTTAAACCTATTACGGACATTTTCATGCACGTCATATTGTTCCGTGCCAACGAGTATTCTCTCTCATTTGTTCTCAAACTTTTAACGAATCCGTTAGCAGCAGCTCTTTACTCTTGCCGTCTCAATAAATCATCGCCAATACTAACGTCTCATCCCGTATCCAGCTTCAAAATCTGAGTTCGTCATGGCTCCATCCATTGTGAAGCCTGGCTCAAAATGGCTCCCAACCTGCATACAGTGGCCCATTTTGTATTTTCTCTTGGGTGGTCACTATAGACAAGTTTGACTGTTGTTAATTGTTGTTTTTTTGACGGAATACAACACTTTATATGTAATAGTGGCAATATTCCAATTGGATTATTATAACACCAAATTATGATAAAGTTCTCATATTTTGTTAGTTGAGAAGTAGAAGGACTGGGGTGACAGATTAGACATTAAATATTTGTCCATGTCTCAGGTTTAATGCGTAGTTCAAATAGTTTTACTGCTTGAGACATATTCTAGACAGATGTAGAATTACTTGTAGGGTGGCGCGGCTCAGATGGTAAAGCGGTCATCTGGGAACTGGAGGTTTCCTGGTACAAATTCAGATTCTGCCATTCTAGTCACTGCCGTTATGTCCTTGGGCAAGACACTTCTCCCACCTTGCTCCTAGTACTACCAATTCTAGTATCTGAATATTTTGACTCTCTTGAAAAAGACATTCCTAATCTCAATTGAACTTAACTTAAAAAAAGGTAAAACAAAAAAATTGAGATCACACATTTCTTTGGTCAAAAATATATATATATCTATTTTGAGGCAGAACAATTACCTACTTCTGCTAATTAGTTAAGTTGGAACCCTTGTAAGTGTCCCTGTGTTGCCCTCAGGTCCCTGTGTTGTCATGGTTTGATGACGTGGATGATGCTGAACTCCTCAACCTCTTGCCCGTGTTTGAAGAACTTAGCCAAGCGGATAACGTTTACACCCAGTTGGACCAGCTTCGCGGACATTAAGCTGCTCAGCAAGCAACCTCTGTAGAGCTCCTCTCCAGCTGCAATGCAACCGCATATCACACATTGTAACCTGAGCTGTTGGGATGTTGTTTATTCCCACCTCCGCACAAAATCCTCTGTTAGACAATGACATTAGCACGGGCTTAAGGAAATTCCAGGCCTATAAAGCACAAAGTCTGTGCCTCAATTTACAGAGTGCATTCGAAGGCCTTTAGCATGCTCTTGATCACGCCAACCACTATTGGAAATCACCACCAGAGTGAGCAAACAACAACCAAAGCGCCACCATCAAAATCACTCCTGTTTGTGTCAACAGTGCAATGGTTGTTTTGGCAAATCAGAAGCCTGTATGCCCTAACATAACTTTGGAACGTGGTTTTATTGAGTGTGCCTTTAACGAACGACTTAAAAACTATTTTTTAACATTTTCACCAGATTTTATACATGATTAATTTTTTGATAGGAGAATCTATTTTTTTAAACTGTTCTATGCAAGTCAGTTTTGTCAATAATTCCAATGAGTACATCAACATTAGCCTTAACTAAAGTTGAGCATCAAAACAAATGTGTGTTTTATTAGTACAGTTCTACATTCATGTTTTCTACATGACATTCTTTAATTGAATTTCATATGAGTTTCAGATTGAAAAACGGGGCAAAAATCTCCTTGATATGACTGTACACACTGGAATATTGTTGGCACATAGCATGATCATGAATACCAGATTCAATCAAACTTTATAGTTTCCTGATCATCATATGACAACACATTTTTTTACAGAAAATGCTTAGATCTAAAACGGTGCCTTTCTAAAATTGAGACCAATAAAGATGATCTGCCTGAAAGAGATTGGATGCATCATGCTGGGCATGAGGAAACACTGTCGTAAGCAAGTGTGAAGCCATGAGGCTGTGGTACTTGCATTGTAACACTTGAAAATGTCCCATTTTTTTTATGTGAGTGTTTTTTCTATATTTATTGGCCAAAATCTGTATCGTCCAGTAATTGCTCAAAATGTTGTATGGTTTATATTCCACTTATTAACTTTAAGGCTGACCTTGTGTTTAAAGGTAATACAGTATCTGTGCCTAAAGTTCAATAAAAGTCCAACTTACATCTGCAATTCAATCAATACATACATGTTATTTCAGCTGTCAGTCACTCAACATGTTTCAATTTTAGGTGTTTTTTATTTTGGGTATGTCTCCTGGGGTTTTATGTGATGTTTAATGCCTAATGCAATTATTGTTTGCATGTCAAGTAGTTTAAAAAAAGACAATTGAAATGTACCTTTTGTGATGACCCAAAGTATTTGTCTTTGTTTAAAATGTAAATCACTGTGTCTACCATATTTGACCAAAACTATAAAACACAAGGTGCTACCAATTTTTAATAGCAATAAAAATTGGTTCTATTTTCCTGTATGAGTGCTTTTGTGTCATTTCTTGCCTTACGTCAATATATTATACAGCAAATAAATCACCAATTTAAAAAAAACATTTATTGCAAGTTATTTGTGAAAGAAAAACAGTCTATAGTATGTAAATGCACAAATGTGGATAATCACAATATATAAAGTCAGATAACAAAATGCCGGATGAGTTAACAAGCTTCCAATCAGAACTTTTAGAGAAATATTGCAACCTTCAACGCAAGAAGGATGATATTTTTGACAGAAAAGCAATTATGTCATAACATGCCACAATTTACTAGGACCCAATCACACTTGCATGACGTCATTACTAGTTTGCTTGATAGCGATGATGGCTTTAAGACACTGTAATCTATCATAGTTCAAAGAGCATTTCTCACCACGTCACATTGGGGCAATATCCATCTATCAACCTTGCATTTTCAGGTTTGTTTTAAAATGCCATATCTGTGTTGTAATGTCACAACTATACGATGCATTCTTAACACAGAACACAATATTTACCTTATCATCGAAATAAGTGACCAACTTGGGTTAAACTAAACAGTAGGTCGTGTTAAGGTCATGACAAAGGGATCATAATTGAAATACGTAAAAACAGTGTAGTTCATTCATTTCCAACATTCGAGCTTTGAGGCCCGTGTACATGTTATAATCGCGTCTACATAAAGCTTGTCGATTTGTTCAGTCCATCTTAAGTGATAGTCTCCAGAATGAATGGTTGAATCCTTGTATTGTTTTCAGTAGGCGGACGTAAGCTCTTCGTGTGCTCTTGCTACCAGTGATGGTGGTGCAGTATAAGGTGTCGGCCATTTTAGGTAGTCGGTGACAAACTGCGAAGCACTTTTCAATTTAGCTTGTGATATTATTACAGATTCGCATTTATTCTTACGCGTTACCCTAAACCAAAGTCGCCGTCGTGTGATTCTCAATTGACGTTAGACATTACTTTCATTTATTGCGCCATCCTCTCGCCGGAAATAGGTCTGCAATTTTCTGGGCGTTTCCATGGTGACATCAGCAGGCCCCTGTGTGACACGTCCAGTTTAGCTCCCGCAAATCAACCCGAGACAGAAAGTAGAACGGCACACAAAACGACCCACCGGAGCGCAGAACAGGTGAACGGAACTTACATTACTTGAGAAAACATTGGCATGTTGGATTTTGAGTGTAATTTCCATGTGTTTTGGTTAATTGTCGAGATAACTGAATTGTGGCCACAGACCAGCTCGCGAACACTAGCTTAGCAGGCTGCTGTTATGATAGCGCATTTGGCTAGCACCTCTAGCTATTAATAACACTTAGCAGCCGACAAACAAACTGTTGCGCAGCGTATGTTTTTCTCATTTAAATGCTTATTTGTTTTAATTATACGTAAGTGTCTTATGTTTGTCGGTCATTTTATCGTAAAACCAACTGTTCTGTGTCTTTGCTTTGTCTTTTGATTTGTGCTAGTTTAGATACGTAGCACGCAGTTAGTTGTACGACACAAAGCCAAACACACATTTATGTCCTCTTTAACAGACCACAGGTCATTTTGTAGCTTTTATAATAACAATGTTGGTGAGAAGATGACTTAAATTGTAATTCCGCAAAGCGAAAACGATAAACGAGAGTATTATATTTGTAGTATACGTCCGCGTTTCACAGGAGCGATACTTGGTACGAAGAACTTAGACCAGGGGTCTGCAACCTTTACTATCAAAGGATACATTTTGTTGCCTCTTTTACTGAGGAAAAATTGCGCAAAACCTAACACAGCATATACACTTTTAAAAGTTTTCATCTTTTTGATTTTACAGGAAACTAATCTGTCTATGTAAAATTTAACTATTCATGGTGAGCTTACCCAAGGGGTTGTACGCTCCAGAAGCTGAACTGAACACACAGGCTTCTAGTCTCTCATTTGCCTCCCTTACACCTCATGACTCAGCCTGTGCGCATTCACAGCCTCACAAACACTTAGAAATTATAAAACTCTTTTTAAAAATTCTAATTTTTCTCACTCCGGGATTTAAACAAATCTAAGGGAGCCACAACAAGGAGGCAGAAGAGCCACATGTGGTTCCAGAGCCGCAGGTGGCAGACCCCTGACTTTGATCAAATTATAAAAATACTTAGTCTTCACAAAAAGTCTAGTAATAGCAGAGTGTCTATATGGGTTATGTGTTACTGCTGTACTCAAGTCACTTTCTAAGGTTCGAGACAAAGTAAATAACTGGTGATAAAGTGAACTCTGAGAGTAAATGTTGTCATTGTTGCAAAAGAAAGGCTTGCTGTTACTTCTCAAGGTTAGTTTTCATTGTGAGCAATAATGAAACCTTGAAAATGTCCCTTTCTTTTTCAGATCTCAGCTTCCTGTTCCATCATGAATGTGTTTGATCGCAACATCAACTTTGACGCCCTCTTCAAGTTCTCCCAAATGTACGTAACGTGACACATGTCAAACCTGCTCCTAATCTACATCAATAACCTTCCTTATCAATGCTTTTTGTCTTGCAGATCTCATTCCACCCAGGTGCACTTGAAGAATGTGTATTCCAGCTTGGCTGTGTGTATGTTTCTGGCTGCAGCTGGCTCCTATGTCCATGTGGTCACCCGCCTCTTCCAGGTAATAAAAATACATTTGGCCGGGATTTCTCTGTATAATGTAATTTAACTTGATTTATATTCCTAAAGATGTAGTAGGTACGTGACCTACTTATCTCCATTGCAGCGGTGGCTAGTGCCTGCTCAGATCAAGGTGGTTTGCGACGTGCGACATTATTTTCTGTGTGGGGTGCGTTATTTTTGGACTAATTGGAGAATACAGAGGTTAATGACGTAGTTCACATTTCCTAGAAGTGCCCCGACTTCGAAATTCCTTAGTTTGATTTCTGGAATAGCCATTAATCAACACACAAAATTGTATAGCTCCAGATCATACAACATTAAACTCTTAAGATAAGTTTGCAATGCTTTACTTATATTTTAAAAAAAGTGTATACTGTTAGTATATATCTATGCAATCCTGAAATATGAAGTCAATCTGAGCATTAAAACATGTTTTTTGTGCTACTTAAAACTCTGTCCGCAGCAGCCAATATTAAAATCTACAAAAATTGTGTAATATTTTATCCAGAAAAACTCCATTATGGTCAGTAATGGTGATAATCTTTGGGCACCTCACGATTCGATTACGATTCGATTGAAAATCGACTATCGATGCATCTTTAATTTATGTATATTAATGGAGTTTAACTATTCTCTTTGTTTCGCTAAATAAGTGCTTTTATCACTTGCAACTTTTAAAAACAGAAACAATTAAATTAATTCCCACATTTATTAAAGTAATGGAAATGTGTACAAAACTGGAACATAAGTGCCCTTTGGCTCCCTGCGGTCAGCCAAAATTTTAAACTGTCTGCATTACTTTATTTACAAAAAATAAATCGACTCGATTAATGACATTTCATATTAATGGACAATTATTCACTCTAAATGGTGTTTTATGATGTTTTTTAAACCATTTAAAACGGCATGCCTGTATGCTCTTGCCCCTAATTAACTAAATAAAATTATAATTAATTATTTTTTCATTTTTAAGTGATTTTTTTTGGCTTACTGAACTAACTAAATAAACCAACCATATGCTTTTTATTTCATGCATTTATAACAAATAATAAGGGAGCTATGTTGTTTTGAAGGTAATTTTCCAAAATATAGGTCACACATTTTCTATGGTCTTATTGGATAAATCAAGATAAAAAAGCGACTGATTCTTTAACTTCAAAAATTCTTAGCTTTCTTAATATTTGGCTTATCACAATGGTTCTTGCAAGTACCATTGGAAAACATTTTCCAAGGTCTTTAAATGCTATCAAATGTTTTGAGATATATTGCATTAGAAATTTGTTGTCACGCACCTAAAATATGTGTTGATGTATCCACAAAAATGACATAAAAAACTTGAATTGGGCGTCAAAGGTTTGTATATGCACTGTGGTTGACTGGCTACAGACCCAGGTTGTAGTCAGCCCCTTGCCCCAAGTGAATTGAATTGAATTATTTATTTCAAACCTGCACAGTACAACACTTTTTTTTTTTACATTTTGGCAGAGACATTTATGCAAGGCTTGAAAAGGGGTTGGATGAAGCAAATGCTTATAATATCCCAACCCCTTTCACTCATTCCACATTTAACATAAACAATATAATACAAGAACAATACTATACAAACAAAAACAAGAAAAGCTCCTGTACACTAACAATACAATAGTACCACTGTTACTATGAGACAAGACAAGACGAAACAAAACACACACACACACACAGGCCCAAACACTCTCTGACCATACACCTCTCTCTTATCGCTCTGTGCTGAGGGCATCACTCTCTTTCCTCCTCGTACTTCTTCAGTACTTCTTTTTTAAACAGTCTTTTAAATTGAATCATGTTAGAACAGGTTTTTAACTCGTCCCCTAAGTTGTTCCTAAGTTGTTGTTACCTGGGACACGCTCAAGTTGAACTGTGAGGCGGAACTGGTAGAATAGGGATGGATGAAGAAACATTTCTGATCACGATTGGACGAAAGCACAATGATTGCTTGAATAGCAGAGTAATGTGTGTTCGGTCCTGTTCTCACCTTGGCTGTGTTGTGGTCATCAGGGAGGAATGCTGTCTGCTCTGGGATCTCTGGGAATGATGATCTGGCTCGCCATGACACCACACAACCCACAGACAGAGAAGAAGAGGCTGGCTATCCTCGCTGGATTCGCCTTCCTTACTGGTACCCTGACTCATAACATTTCTATTTTGTCAGAATTAACTAATGTGTTAACGCACATTAATCCAACATCAGAAAATGCGTCTGGGGCAATAAGTATAACTATAGATTAAAAGATGCTAATTCAAAGTATAATAGTGAATCTTCCAACAACCCACGATTCGATTCCGATACTTGGGGTGACTATTCAATTTAGAATTGATTCTTGTGTCAACATTCTCGATTTATAAAAAAATATTTTCAAAGCAGATTACAAAAGCACCTCTTGGCTGCTGGCATATGATATATACCGTATTTTCCGCACTATAAGGCGCACCGGATTATTAGCCGCACCTTCTATGAATTACATATTTCATAATTTTGTCCACCAATAAGCCGCCCCGGACTAAAAGCCGCGCCTACGCTGCGCTAAAGTGAATGTCAAAAAAACGCTGCGCTAAAGTGAATGTCAAAAAAACAGTCAGATAGTTCAGTCAAACTTTAATAATATATTGAAAACCAGCGTTCTAACAACTCTGTCCCAAAATGTACGCAAATGTGCAATCACAAACATAGTAAAATTCAAAATGGTGTAGAGCAATAAATAGCAATATAATGTTGCTCGAACGTTAATGTCACAACACACAAAATAAACATAGCGCTCACCTTCTGAAGTTATTCTTCATTCGTAAATCCTTCGAATTCTTCGTCTTCGGTGTCCGAATTGAAAAGTTGCGCAAGCGTGGGATCCAAAAATGGCCGGCTCCGCCTCGTCGAAGTCATCGGATTCAGTGTCGCTGTTGTTGTGCAGCAGTTCTGTGAATCCTGCCTTCCGGAAAGCTCGGACCACAGTTGTGACCGAAACTATCTGCCCAGGCATTTACGATCCACTGGCAGATGTTGGCGTATGTCGACCGGCGCTATCTGCCCGTCTTAGTGAAGGTGTGTTCGCCTTCGGAGCTGTGTGAAAAAAGCCACCCGGCCTCTTCGCGTAAACTTCCCTTAACCACTCGCTCATCTTTTCTTCATCCATCCATCCCTTCGAGTTAGCTTTTATGATGACGCCGGCTGGAAAGGTCTCTTTTGGCAAGGTCTTCCTTTTGAATATCACCCTGGGTGGAAGTTAGCATGGCAAGCTAGAACCACAGTGAAGGATGACTTCTCATTCTCTGTGGTGCGAATATTCACCGTACGTGCTCCCGTTCCACAGTGCAGTTCACAGGAATATCAGTTGCTGTGAAATACGGTAGTAATCCGTGTGCGGATGGAGAGATTGCGTCTTTTTATGAACCGGATCCTTGTCCTTTGTAGGAGCCATTTTGTGGTCTTTACAGATGTAAACAGGAAATGAAACGTACGGTGATATCCGCGCGTTTTTTCTTCTTCTTCCGGGGGCGGGTGAAGCGCTTCCTGTTCTATGGGGGCGGGTGAAGCGCTTCCTGTTCTATGGGGGCGGGTGCTTTCCTTGGCGGTTGCTTGCGTAGAAGAAGAAGCGCTTCCTGTTCTACCGGGAAAAAAGATGGCGGCTGTTTACCGAAGTTGCGAGACCGAAACTTTATGAAAATGAATCGTAATAAAGCGCACCGGGTTATTAGGCGCACTGTCAGCTTTTGAGAAAAATTGTGGTTTTTAGATGCGCCTTATAGTGCGGAAAATACGGTATGCACAGCAAGTAAGCACGGAGATTAACTTAAAAAGCGTATTTAAAAATGGATTACTTAAAAAAAAAAAATATATATATATATATATATATATCGTATTTTTCGGAGTATAAGTCGCACCTGCCGAAAATGCATAATAAAAAAGGAAAAAAACATATATAAGTCGCACTGGAGCCTGGCCAAACTATGAAAAAAAACTGCGACTTGTAGTCCGAAAAATACGATATATACATATATATAATTTTAAAAATTATTAATCTATTCAGAATCGCGATTTGGATGTGAATCAATCTTTCTCACCATCCCTAACTGGTACCTGGGATTATGTATGGCTCCTCAACAGTACTAATTTCGTGTACTTTTGTCTGTGGTCGGTCATGAGTAGCAATGTGAATCCTCCAACAACTCAAGACCCAACTTGGGGTAATTTGATTCAGGAGCAATTCTTGATTAAAACTGATTCCTGCAAAATATTGTTGGGCATAAAACATATAATTAAAGCTTTATTATATAAAGATAGATTACAGGCTACAAAAGCCCTTCTTGGCTGCTGACGTACAACATACGCACAGAGAGTAAGCCTAAAAGCATATTTTAAAAAATGTACCGGTAATTGAAAATTATTGATCAATTCAGAATGAATAAACAGTTATTGTGAATCGATGTTTGTTTGTTTTTATACCCCGAGTGCAGAATCACTGAAAATCTCTGTATTGTCTCTGAAAACACATTTCGGGCAGTAATTATTTAAAATTATTCCACAGCGACTCTGATTTATCTGATTAAAATGTTTATTATTTGACAGCCCTGTTTATTTTACGACTCACTTGCCCTAACTAATTTGAACTTCTCCCTTCTCCCTCCAGGTGTTGGCCTTGGGCCCACCATGGACTTTGTCATCGCAGTCAATCCAAGGTATGCCAACATTGCTGTAATGTTTAACTTGTGCAGCTAATAATCTTCGGGCATAAAGAGCATTGGCAACAATTTGTCCTCACATTTCCTCTCCACATCTCACATAATCTTGTGTTCACTATCATTCTCTGGAAGGTTGCAAGTGAAAACTGATTTTTGCATCTTATATGGTGCAAAAGTGATGACATTGAGTGGCATCATCATTGTTTAGCCTTCATATCAAACATATGTTCATGGCCTGTCATAAAATGTGCCCAAGATTAATATTTATAGTCTGATTTTCATAAATGCATATTTTATTGTTAGTTCTTTAACACTAGGGTTTTCAAAGTGTCACGGTGAGTGAATTTAATGCAGTTATGTATTACAGTTGGGGCCTCTGAAACATTTTGTGAAGTGTTCCTTTTTACTGTAGGAACTAAAAAATAAAACAAATATCCTATTACCCTGAGACATAAGTTAGTTTAGCAGATTTGAAAAAATATATTTTTCAACTTTTGTCAAGTTGCCTACAGTGAAGTTTTTTGTTGCCTCCGTAACATTGTGCAAACCTGTTTTATACAATTTTACCCTTCTACTAATATTTTTTAACATATTCTTACATCTATTAGTTCAAATATTTGATTGGGAGCAGTTTATGGGTATATCAAGTATTCTTGTGACTTTTTTTCAACCTATCATGGATGTTTTTTGTTAGGATTTGTGTGTCTTCTGTACGGATAAACAAACTCATGTTTCATCTTCTTTTCTCTCTTTTGCAGCATCATTTTGACAGCATTCTTGGGAACCTCTGTTATTTTCATTTGCTTCACTCTCAGCGCCCTCTATGCCAAGCGCAGGAGCTACCTGTTCCTCGGAGGTAAAGTAACTCCCAGACACTAAAAGCATTACATATAATGTATGTATGTATGTGAGGCTTCCTTGCATCTGCATGCATACATTGTATGGACAGAGTATTTGGACACCATCATTTACACATTCAGGGACAAAAAGGTTCACTCAAAATGATTACACTTTTTTATGTGGAAACTAAAAACTCTAAAGGCATTAAGCAGAGTAAGGAAAATATGTCATTTTTTCTTAACTTTTTAGGTCAAAAACAGACATATACGGGGCATTGTACTCATCTGCTGTTGCGGACATAAAATTAGCCTTCTTCAGGTCTTTGAACAGAGTCTTCAATGCATCTCTAGCAAGTATATTAACTTAAAAGTGTCTGAGAGGGTTGTTTTTAAGTGTTGTTGTCATACTTGTCATTTTGTTGTCATTTATCACCTCATCTACAATGCCCCGCCTGCATTCTTTCATGGTTTCAGAATCTGCAGAGCTCCTCCCTCTTTGCTAAAATCCAAAAACGCAAAGGAAAGCTGCTGTTGCTCTCTCTAGCTGTGCACTGTTTGTACGCACCATGGTGGTACAGCTGCTGTAGGAAGATGCAAACAAACTGCACTTTTGCTGCAATGTCTCTAAACATTGTAGCTGTAGTAGTGCAACACTATCATTACAAATGAAACATCCTTTGGCGTTTTGTTTTTTTCGTTAACCCATGCAGGAATGAACTACATTGTGGGTGGACTGTTGCTATGCTACGCATAGTGTTGTACTCATGGTCTATACCAGTGGTTCTCAACCTTTTTTCAGTGATGTACCCCCTGTGAAATTTTTTTTAAATTCAAGTACCCCCTAATCAGAGCAAAGCATTTTTGGTTGAAAAAAAGAGATAAAGAAGTAAAATACAGCACTATGTCATCAGTTTCTGATTTATTAAATTGTATAACAGTGCAAAATATTGCTCATTTGTAGTGGTCTTTCTTGAACTATTTGGAAAAAAAGATAAAAATAACTAAAAACTTGTTGAAAAATAAACAAGTGATTCAATTATAAATAAAGATTTCTACACATAGAAGTAATCATTAACTTAAAGTGCCCTCTTTGGGGATTGTAATAGAGATCCATCTGGATTCATGAACTTAATTCTAAACATTTCTTCACAAAAAAATAAATCTTTAACATAAATTTTTATGGAACATGTCCACAAAAAATCTAGCTGTCAACACTGAATATTGCATTGTTGCATTTCTTTTCACAGTTCTTTTTGACAGACATTTTAGTGACCAACCTGAGCTTGTGCTTCACTGAGTTTATGAACTTACATTCATATTTTGTTGAAGTATTATTCAATAAATATTTATAAAGGATTTTTGAATTGTTGCTACTTTTAGAATATTAAAAAAAAATCTCACGTACCCCTTGGCATACCTTCAAGTACCCCCAGGGGTATGCGTACCCCCATTTGAGAACCACTGGTCTATACCATGTAGATATTTTCGCTGACAAATAGGGTTTTCAGTTGCATTACATAGCCCTGCAGGGGGTTAGTCCATTTATAATGTATAGTAGCTTAGATTTCAGATGAACAAATGAGCTCCTGGCTTTACTTTTGTTGGATCAATGGATTACCAAAATGTGCTTTGAAACACGCTTTTGTCCTTACAGTGTATTAGTCCCCTCATGGTCTACGTGACATTTGCTCAATGTTTGGTTGTTGTCAGGCACATTGATGTCAGGCCTGTCCATCCTCTTCCTGATGTCGCTCATGAACATGTTCTTTGGATCTGTGATGCTCTTGAAGGTAAGTGCAGCATTGTCTCGCCACATATTCAGCACACTGCCGAGTTAAAGCTGACGTGAATCTTTCCCCCCACAGGCTCACATGTACCTGGGCCTGCTCATCATGTGTGGATTCGTCCTGTTTGACACTCAGCTCATCATCGAGAAGGCAGAGAATGGAGACAAGGACTATGTCTGGTGAGGACGTTAGCCCGTGTCCTCATGATAGGACACAAACTAACTACATTTGTGGCCTGGTGCAGGCACTGTGTGGACTTGTTCCTCGACTTCATCACCATCTTCAGGAAACTGATGGTCATCCTTGCCATGAACGACAAGGTACTTTTGCTGTTGTCGCATGTTTGCTGATGCTCGTTACCGCATAGAGCAGGGGTGTCAAACTCAAATACAGAGTGGGCCAAAATGAAAACTGAACAAAGCCGCGGGCCAAGGTTGAACAAATTAAGCTTTTTCATAGGGACCCAAACAAGTTTTGCATTAAATATTGAACAAGCAAGGCTTACGTATATAACTTTATAGTGACATGCAAAATCGAGTTTCAAATAATAATAATAATAATTAAAAAATATCAATGGCATGTCAAATACAATTTAAATAAAAATTGAATGCCTCTTTTTCTATTTGCAGCCTTCTGAGGTAAATATCAACATTAACTTTTTCCACAGGCTAATAAATTTGAAAATAAAATAATGAATAAACCAACCATTCAGGACTTTAAACTGCTCAGTTTGCAACACACTGATCTAATCTGATGTGCCCAAGCCAGATACCTGGCATCTTTTCTTGGATGCTAGTTCATTAATATCGGGGCTCAGGCCAGGGGCGTCACTAGCTTTTAAGGACAGGGGGGGCTTAGCCCCCAGGAGATGCACAGGATGCGAGCGAACGTAGCGCACGAGCACAAATCTTCACTAACGGCTAACAAAGACTTAGAAATGATTCATTCTTATTATTATTATTTCAGTCGGTTTATTTTCAATTTGTGTTCAGTACAACAACAAACATGGGTTTGCACAGTGACATTTTGTTTACAGCATCAACAAGAAACAATTACTTGCATGATCCTGAGCTGACGTAACGTCCGCTTTTCATCCCTTCCAACAACGTGCCCGCCCAGTCACAAGATATGTGCGGCTCCTGTACGCACACACGTAAATGCAACGCATACTTCATCAACAGCGATACAGTTTACACTGAGAGTGGCCGTATAAGCAACTTTAACATTGTTAGAAATATACACCACACTGTGAACCCACACCAAACAAGAATGACAAACACATTTTGGGAGAACATCCGCACAGTAACACAACATAAACACAACAGAACAAATACCCATAACCCTTTGCAGCACTAACTCTTCCGGGACGCTACAATATACACCCCCGCTACTCCCCCCCCTCCCCCCCACCACCACCACACACACACACACACACACCTTGTAGCGTCCCGGAAGAGTTAGTGCTGCAAAGGGTTCTGGGTACTTGTTCTGTTGTGTTACTGTGCGGATGTTCTCCCAAAATGTGTTTGTCATTCTTGTTTGGTGTGGGTTCACAGTGTGGCGTACATTTCTAACAATGTTAAAGTTTTTTATACTGGCACCCTCAGTGTGACCTGTATCGCTGAAGATCAAGTACTCGTTGCATTCACTTCTGTGTGCGTGCCAAAGTCGCACATATTATGTAACTGGGCCAGCACTCGTTGGACTGGACGAAATTGGGACGTTACAATTCTCGGGAGGGGCACTGAAATTAGGGAGTCTCCTGGGAGGTTTGGCAAGTATGAGATTTAGCGGTGTATTGCGGCACCGCCGCTGTATATAATCGGCAGGACAGCTCTAGTGTTAATTTGATGTCGCCTCAATTACACGGTGGGCCAAATTTGGCCCGCGGGCCAGAGTTTGACACCCATGGCAGAGAGCAAACATTGTCACGCTATGTCAGCCATCAAACATCTAAGGAATTTGTTAACAGCAAATTATCCAGAGTTGACTTTCATTTTCTCTCATCTTTCCAGGATAAGAAGAAGGAAAAGAAGTAGACGATTGTTGGCTGAAAAAGCAAGCTAACCTGTCAAAAGACGGCACAGCTTGCAACACACGATGCTTTTGTCTTTGTTTCTTTAATTAACTCCTGTGGTCTTATCTGATTTAAAATAATTTCATCTTTTTCACCTTCCAAGGGTTTTGAATGTTTGTCCATGTATACTCATGTTAGTCCTGTGAGGTGGCTGTGAGCAGGGAGTAGACTTAATGCTGCAGTGAACATGCTTGGCCTGTAGAGGGGAGCGTTGTGTCGTCAAACCTCCCCTCGTGGAGCGTTGTGTGAAGATTTTCATCATTCTTATTGTTTAGTGCCATGACTTAATGATAGGCTCCTTTTAGCCAGGTCACGTAAGCTTCTGACAGTGAAAATCGTTTAAGTTGAAGTCAAATAATTACATCCACCGATTTGCTTTATTTATGATTTTATGATTTATGCATGTCATAACACAGTGACACCAGATTCATTCACAAATAAGTAATGTTTTGAATGACCTCAACCAGGACACAGCAGAGTTTAAGATATTTTCTTTTACATCGCTTATTAAGGGGTGAGTCGACGTTATCTTTTCAACTCTGACAAATGATAAACGGGAAAGCTTTTCTTTCCCTACTGTAAATTCCAGAAAAATCTGTTAGTTTGCCAAATTAGGTGATGCTATCCTAACATTTTTGAGTGTATACTGTGAAGAATTTATTTTGTTGATGTAAAATGTAAACTAATAATTTGATACATTTGCTCAAATAAATGTTGAATGCAAAAGTTATTTTAAGATCATTGTTCATAGTCATGCTAGTTTTTCTTACTTTGAGTCTTAAGTTATGTTGACAGCAATTATTTTAATACAAGTCAAATCATTTGGAGAGAAGGCAATTCCAATCAAACTACCCTGTAGAGCAGAGCCATTCAACTGGCAGCCCAGAATTGACACCATAATAGCACCTGAGCCGAGCTCAAACTTTTTTGTAGCAAATGCCTAAAAACAGTAGAGTGCTCCTGTTGTGCAAGGAACTTGGACCACTGTAAACACATTGGCAGATACTTGCATTGACATTTTAACCTTGCTGGCAAACAGAACATTGGGGTCCAAACTTGTGATCTACATAACTGAGGTGTTCCTTGAGGCACCCTGTTTAGTACCGGTACTTTCCCTTTTGACAGTTACAATGTTCCCTTTTGACAGTTACAATGTTCTTTGTAATGGGGTTTAGAAACGTTTCTAAATTGCATTACAGATGCTGTATGTAGTCATGTGTTAACTTCTGTGATTGTACTTGTTTTTTCTCAAGGTTCCATTTTAAGTCCTCTTTTCAACTGGTGGCTTGTGAGTTCAGGTCAAAACTTTTTGCAGCAGATTAAATGTTTTTATGCTAAACTAAAAGTTGCTGTGGTCAGATGACAGCAGCATGTAAGAGCATGAAGCTAATACAACTGGTGCAGATCAAATGAAAACCTTTTTAATTATAAAGTTGAAAAACGGCAGTACGTACAGAGGATCTACCATCTAGGCGACAAACAGCAACACATGTTGAAATGAACATCATCTAAGCGAGGACATGTCCATTTTCAAAGAAAGGACAAAAAGATGAGAATGATATACATTTGAAATAAATAATACAAATACATATTCATTGAATAGTGTAGCCATTTCTCTTTCTATGTTATTATTGCTGGTATATATTACCTTTTTAAATGCATTAGGTTTTAAACAGACATTTTTCTGACAACCTTCATGGTCGCAAAACAGTATCAACATGATTGATAAAATCATTTTCATTTACACAAAAAATGTGACCGTTTTTAGCAATTTAAAAAATTAACATTCTCTTTTGTTTACTTTTTTGAACTGCCACATTAAATTAAAAAAAAAAAAAAGGATGTGAACATAAAGGAACCAGGATGGGAGAGAACAGACATGTTGCTCACTATCTAGCGGGATGACATTTGTGCTATTGTTAGCTTGGCCATGCGTTTGGAGTCCTGTACACGAGTCCACCTTGCACAGAGGTCAACGACCATCATCTGGTGGTTTTGGTTTCACTTTGTCGGGAAATCCTGAGGAGAAGTCACATTGATCCTTTTTGCTGCAAAGCAGCTATCAAGGCGGAGTCATCACCTCCTTGTAAGGTTCCTTTCCTGCCAGATGACTGCATGTTGCTGGATCAGGATGAGAGTGGACTTCTCCAGTCTGTTTGCATCATCCTTGGCTGCCGCACGATGACAGACTGTCGTACAAAGAGTCGCTGAGGGACTCGGGCGTCTCCAGAACCTGCGGGCGGCTCGGGGACAGCGCCTCCTCAGGCCGCTCCCTGAGCAGCTCCAGCCCGGCCTCTCGGCTCATCTCGGGAACGCTGGGCGTGCGAGTCTTCCCCCTGCGAGACATTCCAGACTGGACCGGGACGGGCAAGCTGCCTGGGTCCACCACACGGCTGGAGGACGGAGCGCTGGCCTTCAAGCTCTGATAGGAGGCGGACCAAGAGGAATTTTAGGTCATGTGCTCTTATGTAACAGACATCAAGAGGGTTTGAGAAATGTGTGAATTATTAAAATCCTGCTGATGAATTATTTCACAGGGAGAAAGTACTTCTGTGTTCCAACGTTATGTAAGATGCCGGTTTAAAAATGTATCCACAGGAGGTATTTTTAGCGCACAAGTGACAGATTAGTGCGAATCAAAGCAAGCGTACTGCTCTGAAGGGCGTGCCGAAGGACACCACCTCCTCTTCCTCCTCTTCCACAGCCAAGTACACCTCCGCTGGTCCTGCTGGAGCCTTCAGGTTGGGGAAAGTCCAAGTCTTGGAGCGAGGAGAAAACATGTTGGCTCCATGAGCGTCTTTGTCTGCAGGGAAAGACAAACAATACAGAATTCACATGCTTACATATTTAAGCACTATGGTTGTGAGAAACAATTAAGAAAATAAAAGTCCACGTCATGCATCTTTAAACTAATCCAATTAGTCATATTATATTATCATACACACTTGTGGCCCCACTTCCTGTAAGTGATTCATGTGTGTATCCAATGTGAATAATAATAAAATAGGACAATAAATCTTAATGAAACGTGGCTTTTGCAGGTCTGAGCTGGTCGTGTTCCTTCACCTTCGCGGATGAGGCCGGCCGAGCCTCTTCCCTCCATCTTGGAGCTGTGCTGCATGCTGGGAATCAGCTGCTTGTGCGGCGTGCAGCTCTCCTCCTGAGGCGTAGGCTCCCTGTCCAAAGTACGGGCCCTTCGCCCGCCCTTCCCCGGGGAACCAGAAGGATGGTGGTGCTCGGCCCTCGTCCTGGCCGGGCCCCGGCTAGCCGCGCCGCTGCTGCAGTCGGGTAGAGGGAACGTGCCAATTCCGCTGTCCAGAGTGTAAGTGGAAGCACCAGATCCTGCTGGGACACGATGGAAGTGACAAATGATCAACAGGTAACTGTTATTCACCACAAACATACAACATCCATGATGGATTCAAATAACCAATCATTTTAAAACTGGGATATATTACTCTAAATGATCTACTAATGCAGCAACAACATTTGACTTGCTTGGTTTCTCTAGTGCACAGACTTTAGAGTGAGTGAGTGAATGGGTAGGTGGGTGACTAACTTGTTGAGTGAATAAGTGAGTGAGTGGGTGAGAGGCTAAGCTGGTGAGTGAGTTATTAATTAATTGAGTGGGTGAGTGAGTGAGAGATTAAGCTAGTGAGTGCGTGACTGGGTGAGTGATTAATTGAGTGAGTGCAACAATATTTGACTTGTTCTATTTCTCTAGTCCACAGACTTTAAAGTACAGGGGTGGGCAATTAATTTTTACCGGGGGCCGCATGAGAAACCCGAGCACTGCTGGAGGGCCACATCGAAAATATTTCAATTAAATTTTGCTCAATGTTATTTTTGATATATACCGTAAGATAAATAATAATAATAATAATAATACTTTCATTTAACCTAACTTAACTTTATACCAAAAGCACTGCTTTGGAAATCATTTGTACCCCTTTCAGAGATCACATTTAGTTCCCCTTAAACATCCTCATGTTGCACAATGAAATGTAAGCATAGGATGAAGTGTGCATTCCTGTAACTTTCTCTCGTATCAGCATTCCATGATTAATATAAATAAATTAACATCAATAATAAATGACAGTAAAATAAGCACACGTATGACTGAGGAGTCATAGTGTAACTTTGTGCGGTGTTTGAGTTGTCCGACTTTTTGTGTGGCCATAAACGCACCAGTAGCTTAGTGCTATGTGTGTTGGTGACAGATGACAAGTTGCTTTTGGCCTGGTTTGTACGGTAGAAAATGACTAGTTTTTCCAGATAGAAGTGTTTTACTCATGTTTTTGGTGTGGTTATGGCCGAATATAAACAGTTTTGCTCAATAAAGTGATCGATATAATTCCTGGCCTCGGAGCATCTCGATAGACGTTACAATAATTGAACGGTGTTCAATTGAACGGTGTTGACGGACACCGTTAGGGCCGCTTGTTGTCACTGTCACTCAGAGTTGCATTGCAAAATTACACAGAATAAATGTGTTTATTTTGTTTAGAATTCAGATAGGATTTGATTTGGTGCGCGGCATATATTTGCTGTGCGCAGAGGACGCTTGAGCAGTGCGCAATTGCGCAGGCGCACACCTTAGAAGGAACGTTGCTTGGCAGTCCATGTCTTGTTGAAAACACGCCAACTTTTCTCTTTTTAGCGTCTCGGGAGTAACCGTGCATCACTTGTCGCTGTGCACCTTCACTCACAGGTTACACACGGACATACGCCCATAAATAAGACTTTTCAAAATAAAAGCAGCACAGTTGTATTGCGCGCACGACATAGATGTTTTTTCAACTTTATTTTGTAATTTGTGATTGCAGCTGTTCACATTCACTCACAATCACGCACGCGCATACGTCCACACGGAAGTAATACAAAAAACGCTTTTCAAAACAAAAGCAGCACCGTTGTATTGCACACTCGACATAGATACTTATTAAAATTTATTTTGTAATTTATGATTGGCCTCACGCAGGCCGGACAGGGACGCACAAAGGGCCGGATGTGGCCCGCGGGCCGCAGAATGCCCAGGTCTGTTAAAGTGAGTGAGTGAGTGACAGGGTAAGTGGGCGAGAGAGTGATTGATTGAGTGACAGAGAGTGAGTGGGTTAAGTGAGTGAGTGAGTGAGTGACAGGGTAAGTGGGCGAGAGTGTGATTCATTGAGTGACAGAGAGTGAGTGGGTTAAGTGAGTGAGTGAGTGAGTGACAGGGTAAGTGGGCGAGAGAGTGATTCATTGAGTGACAGAGAGTGAGTGGGTTAAGTGAGTGAGTGAGTGAGTGACTGGGAAAGGTGGGTGAGTAACTCAGTGAGTGAGAGAGTTAGTGAGTGAAACAATATTTGACTTGTTCGGTTTCTCTCGTCCACATACTAGTAGGTGAGTGAGTGGGTAGGTGGGTGAGTGACTCAGTGAGTGAGTGAGTGCAACATTTACAATGCAACATACCTTAAAATGAGTGACTATGTTGGTGGGTGAGTGAATAAGTGAGTGATTGAGTGAGTGGGTGTTTGACTGTGTAGGTGGGTGAGTAACTCAGTGTGTGAGTGAGTTAGTGAGAGAAACAATTTGACTTGCTCTGTTTCTCTAGTCGATTGACTTTAAAGCGAGTGAGTGAGTGTGTGAGTAACGCAGTGTATGAGTGAGTGCAACATTTGACTTGTTCTGTTTCTCTCGTCCACAGACCTTAAAATGAGTGACTGGGTAGGTGGGTGAGTGAATAAGTGAGTGAGTGAGTGATTGAGTGAGTTAAGTGAGTGAGTGGGTGAGTAACTCAGTGAGTGAGTGAGTGAGTGAATGCAACATTTGACTCATTCTGTTTCTCTCGTCCACAGACCTTAAAATGAGTGACTGGGTAGGTGGGTGAGTGAATAAGTGAGTGAGTGATTGGGTGGGTTAAGTGGGTGAGTGAGTAAGTGACTGTGTGAGTAGATAGTCTAGTGAGTGAGTGAGTGAGTGAGTGAGTGAGTGAGTGAGTAGGTTAGTGTTTGAGTGAGTTAGGGAGTGAGAGAGTGAGTGGGTTAGTGCGTGATTGATTGGGTGAGTGAGAGAGTGGGTTGAGTGAGTGGTGAGTGCGTGCGTTACTGAGTGAGTTAATGGGTGAGTGAGTAAGTGAGTGGGTGAGCAGGAAGGTTAGTGGGTGGGTGAGTGAGTGAGTAGGTAGGTAGCACTGCCATCATCAGTACAAGGTTCCTTTGTGTTAAGACTTCCTCTTACCAGCGAAGTGTTGGGAGTGAACTGAGTCTGTGAGGTTCTCGTCTGATGTGATTTTACCGAGTCGGTCTGATGCCTGTTTGTGAAAAATCACACGAGTTACAAATGTCGCACTTCAGAAAAAACACTTTACGGCCCCCACTTCATTCTTGATATGAGAAGAATGTGTAGAAGTTTGCAATGTCGTCATCTTGTATGAAGACAAGAACTAACCTTTTCTACGTCTACAACGCCAATGATGTCGCTGTGCTGACTGAAGACCGGTCTGGACGTCTTACAGTCGAACGAGAGCCGCCGCTGTGGCATTAAAATGGGCTCCTTGCCGTCCACCCTACAACCAGGAAGTATAAATGTTGGCTCATCACTGCTAAAAGTATTTCAGAGTGCGATGGAGAAGAAAAAAGGTGAAAATGTGGTCACCTGTTCAGCAGCTGTTGCATAAAGTTGTCCGATCGTCCTCCTCTGTACATGACGGCTAGCTGTCCCTGAGTCTGGTCCATCACCACCTCACAGGAATGACCCCTCCCCGACCTCTCCACGTACGCCCTCTCCTCCTCCAGCGCCCTCCTCAGTCCCTCGGCCTTCTCCATCAGCGTGGAGATGTTCAGTCCTTCCACGCCCTCCTTACATCTGCTGGCCAACTTCACAGAGTCCTTGTTCACCGACGGGATGTTTATCTTCCACTCTCTCTTCTCGTCCTTCGCCTTGGGGGCGTCGGCCTTGCGGCTCAGGGCGGGCAGCTTGCTCTTCTTGCGGCCGAACCAGCTGGCGATGCCGTTGGACGCCTTCTGCTTGACCTCACCGCCCTGGCCCTGACCTCTGTCCTGCTCCTGCAGCTTCAGCATGTTCTCCTCAATGCCCTTCATCACCTTCTGCTCGATGGCCGACTGTGGGCTGGGGACCGGCGGCGGAGGCAGCGGCTTGTCGCCCTCAGACACAGGGGGTCTGGGCGGAGGCGGCGGGAGGCTGTCTCCATACATGGGGTTCTTTTTACCTCTCCCGCTCATTTTGGTTCTTTCTTCTGACTTGGAGGAGTAACGAGGGACGTCGGGAGGCTTAGCCGCTCTGTGGGCGGACGAACCCTGGGAAGGTTTGGACGGTGACTTGGGGGGTACCTTGTTGGGGCTGCTGCTCCCCTTCACATTATATGCCAGGTTGAGCGAGCTGGGACACTTGATGTTGTTGCGTAATACTTGAGGAGCGTCTGTGTTCGGCGATGGTAGACCGAGTTTGCTCTTGGAACTTTCCGTCTTGCCCACACAAAGGGCGGGCGAGGGAGAGAGCTGAGAGGTGTACTTCAACCCGCCGCTGCTCCCTCTTGATTTCCCATCCGAAGAGTCCGAGAACTTAGAATGTCTCTGCTCCTCCTTGTGGAGCGCCGCTGTTTGGCTTTTTTCCTCAGCGGTCTCGTTCACAGCGTCGACGCCTCCTAAACCCGCTTGGAGGTCCTCGGAGCTACGCAGCTTGCCCAGCGCTGCCAGCCTGTCCTTGAAGGCGTGGTGACTGGAATCACCCTGAGACCTCGAGGGTCCTGTCGCCGGCCTCTTCGGGATGGAAGATGAGTCACCTCTTCTGGTCAAAGGCGGTGGCGGTGGCGGCGGCGCTTGTGACATCTGAGCGTGCTCAGAGCTCTGCTCTGTGGCCTCCTCTCGGGTTAGGGAGGGGTTAAGCTTAGCATTAGCATTAGCCATGCTGTGATGGTTCACCCACACCAGACTGTCTTCGTCATCTTCATCGTCTGATGTCATCTCGAAGGAAGAGGAGGATGACTGCTTTCGCTGAGGAAACGTGGCGAGGACGCTCTCAGGAAGTGATTTCACAAGCTTTCTTTCACCACCGTTTGCTTTCGCTTGAGCTGGAAGAGTGGTTCCTTTCTCCGGAGCGTGTGTGGGCTCCTCCTCTCCAGAGTTGGAGGACACTTGACAAATGTTTTGGTAATGTGGTATATTCTGACATACTTTAAAAGAGGATGTGGACGAGGGAGCGGCCATTTTAGAGGTGGCTTTGGGTGCGGGGAAGCGGCCATAAGCTTCATCTTTAGGCGGCGGGGAGGAGCAGGCGTCCTCAGGCTGCGGCGGAGAGGTCGGTGCAGAGTGCGTGGCAGGGTAAGACTCAGACCTCGTGGGCGGGGGCGGCGGCTGCCTGCACCGCTCAGTGGTGGTGGCTCTGCGGGTGGGGACGGGAGAGTGGTACACCTCGTAGTTGTTGGTGCGACAGGGGATCCTGGAGCTGCGTGTGAGTTGGGGGCTAAGACGGACGGCGGGGTTGGAGGTCTGACACTTCTCGCTTATGGATGGGATCTTCAGGAACTTAAGCAGTTTGGATGGCGAGTTGATGGCGGCGGCTTTCACGTCACTGAGGCAGGAGGAGCTCGGGCTGACGGAGGAGCCGGCTCTCACATCGGTAGCCGGAAGATCCGCACAATCCTTCTCGGGAACGGAGCAGAGAGGGTCCTCACTGGAGTCACAGGCGGGGACCACCTCCAAAGCAGGAACATGAGGGGCGGGAAAGAAGTCAGTGAGTTCTTCACTGTTATGCTTCTGCTCTACATCCTCCACGCTCACACTGCCGGTGTCTGCGCCGCATTCTGGTGGCTGCTGGACGTCATTCTTGGTGCTTTGTTTAGACGGCGAGACCGAGACGGATTCCGTTGTTCGGCTTTTACTGTGACATTCATTCGTAGCAGCTGCAGGAGCACCGTGGTTTTGGGTGGCGGCGGGTGCAGGGCAGGGGTGAGCGCATGTCTTTGGAGGTCCGTCTGGGCTCCTCTTGCAGTGCAGACAGCAGGTGTTTCCCCCCTCGCACTTCGCCGCCCCGTCACCGTTGACATGTTGGAGTGTGTCGACGTCAGTGCGCGAGCAGTGGCAGTGCAAGTGGTGGGATTTGCCCTGCAGGGGGTCCGCCGAGGCCAGGACGGCCTCGGTGGACATTAGCACCTGGCTGTAGTCGCAGAAAGACAAGCTCGTGGTGGTCGGGTGAAACTTGAGAGGGTCCGTCTCCTCCATCTTGCGCAGGACCTCCAGAATGTGTGCTTTCTTCTTGAAGAAGGGAGAAAGAGCCTCCATGGAGGCGGCGGGACCTCGGTGGCCAGGAGAGGAGTGTTGAGCGCGGAAGCCGTTTCCCTTTGGACAAAAAGAGAATAGTTTCAGCATCGACAACACAAAAGATCTTCAAGTGCAAGCGTACAGGAAAGATTAGAGACGTGGGCTATTTGTAGAAACAATAGTGCAGCAAATGTCAGACACGTCAGTGATTACGTCGTCATGTGGTTTTCTATCATCACCTTGGCTTGTGCTTCAGTCTGAGCGGCCTCCAAATGCTTGGCAGAGTCATTGTGCAGCTGTGCATTGTAGTCTGGGAGGGGTCCTGCCTGGACCTGCAACCAGACACTCATGAGGCAGCCATTGTATATACATTGGCAGCTACTGTATACGCAACAACCACACACTGCGTTGCCCTGCTTCCTTCGGGAAATGTTTGCAGCACAAAAGATACGATCCATTAGTCAGCTAATTTTGGGAAGTCAAGGGTGTTTGAAGCCAACATTTCCCACAGTGAGACAAATGTGTGTGAGGTTCAAGCAGGTCTGTGGCAGAGAATATAGTCCACTGATCAATGCGCTTCAAAAAACCACAGTTGTAAGGAAGCATCCTCAAGTTGCCTGCATGGCGTTCTTATCACCGACACGACCTGAGGCACAGCACCAGAAATAATATCTTACCACTAACATATTATACATGCACAATATGTAGATTGCCTTCAATGTAAAACACTTTATATGGTCAAGCAACCGTAAGTCAATGGTCCAAACAAGTTAGCATCAAGAAGGTTTGAAACTGAAGTTTTATAGAAAAAAATTGCTTTTTTTGTTATTTCTTACAATGGGGATGAAAACATAATTGTTTGGTAGCCCTGTATATGTATATGCTATATTTAAATTATTGTATAAGGGATCTACAAACCCTAACATTACACATTAGGTTTAGCAAAATTCAGAATTTAATTCAACATGTCTCCCAAATTAAAATCCAATCATTTGAATTGAGGTTGCACACAGGAAGTAGAATTGCAAATCAAATGAGAGTTGAAGAAGGTGGAGTTGAAATTGTATGATATGTTGTGTATTTCACAATAGTGCTTTGCAGTACACTGCAGTGACGTGCAGTCACTAGAGGCAGGTGAGGCGGGGCCTCACCTGCCATCATGGAAAGAAAAAAAATGTAAAAAGAAAACATTTTTATCAAATTGTTATATGTATCCAGTGATTATACTATAAAGTTATTTTCAATTTAACTTCACCAGTTTTAGATTATTTTTATTCAAAATCGCTGAATTTTCACATTTGCCGTTCAAATACTGAGAAGAGACGGTGCGGTGAACAGCAGCCAGTTGAGGCACGTCACTCATTTGTGCCTCAACATGGATTGCGGACTCGGCTAACTGCTGGCCTGCTGTGCAGTGAGACCGTATTGCTATATGAACTATATTATACATTTCCATAGTTTAGTTAGCTGAGGTATATAATGTACAGTGTATTTTGTCAACAACTGTATGTGTGTAACGTATTTCTTGTGCTGAGCGATCATAAAACGGCTGCAAAAGACGCATTGGCTGAGGCTCCAGTAATCCCGCCTCCTGCACCCCCGCCGTAGATTGTAACCCCTGACGGGAGTGTTATATCAACTAAAGCCCACACTTAAACTTTCCACGTGCAAGATTGAATCTATTTAAAAAAAGTTATTTCATAAGAAGCCAAAAAGTGCAAAAACAATAATGTTCGTGTTGGAGGAGTTGTGAATGACTGCAGGGCCACAACATTAGGTACACCTGCAGACTGCAGGTGTACCTAATTCATAACTTCTCCAACACGAACATAATTGTTTTTGCACTTTTTGGCTTCTTATTATATAACTTTTGTAACCTATTTTTATGGGATTTCCTCTTTGTGTTGTTAAGTTCCTGTTATGCGCTGTTATACAGTAAATGCCTTGAGCTCTTATTTTGAAGGCGCTAAGAGCGGAAGTGATGACATGGGGGGGAGCGGAATTTTTTGAAAGAAGGTAAATAAAGTGGTCCTCGTGTAAACTGGAGCCTCCGTGTTTGTTATTTTGTAGTTTCATACAGTATAGGCCAGTGGTTCTCAAATGGGGGTACACGTACCCCTGGGGGTACTTGCAGGTATGCCAAGGGGTACGTGAGATTTTTTTTAAATGTCTGTCAAAAAGAACTGTGAAAAGAAATGCAACAATGCAATATTCAGTGTTGACAGCTAGATTTTTTGTGGACATGTTCCATAAATATTGATGTTAAAGATTTCTTTTTTTGTGAAGAAATGTTTAGAATTAAGTTCATGAATCCAGATGGATCTCTATTACAATACCCAAAGAGGGCACTTTAAGTTGATGATTACTTCTATGTGTAGAAATCATTATTTATAATTGAATCACGTATTTATTTTCCAACAAGTTTTTAGTTATTTTTATATCTTTTTTTCCAAACAGTTAAAGAAAGACCACAACAAATGAGCAATATTTTGCACTGTTATACAATTTGATAAATCAGAAAGTGATGACATAGTGCTGTATTTTACTTTTTTTATCTCTTTTTTTTCAACCAATAATGCTTTGCTCTGATTAGGGGGTACTTGAATTAAAAAAAATGTTCACAGGGGGTACATCACTGAAAAAAGGTTGAGAACCACTGGTATAGGCCACATTTATAAACCCTCGGTTACACTTTTTTAAATAGATTCAATCTTGCACGTGGAAAGTTTAAGTGAGGGCTTTAGTTGATATAACACTCCCGTCAGGGGGTGCATTAATCCAGCACAACAGCGGCGAATGGACTTCATTTATAAGTAAAGGTAAGACCATAATAACGTTTTTTTTATTAAATGTGCTTTTTTGTGTGCTACAGTTTGTATGTGTAAAGCTAAAGTTAAGTTAAAGTACCAATGATTGTCACACACACACTAGGTGTAATGAAATTTGTCCTCTGCATTTGACCCATCCCTTGATCACCCCCTGGGAGGTGAGGGGAGCAGTGGGCAGCAGCGGCGCCACGCTCGGGAATAATTTTTGGTGATTTAACCCCCAATTCCAACCCTTGATGCTGAGTGCCAAGCAGGGAAGAATGCTGGTATGAGCTTTTAAACATAACCCGTTAACTGCTGCCAATCAAATGGTGAATAAGATACTCTTTAGGGTTCATATGTTTGTAAATCTGACTGTGATAAAGTCAGTGCCTCACCAGCCATGAACCTCACCGCACGTCACTGGTACACTGTATTTCATACATGGCTGACTTACATATTTCATAGAAATATTGTTACTATAAACCTCATATACATATCATATTTTAATTTCAGAAAACATTTTTCATTGACAATTAGGAACAAAAAGATCTTCTATAAAACAGATCATTGCCATTGAACATTCCAAAAATATTAACTGCTCATAGGGTTGAACTTGAAATGGTGACATCATATAAGTACTCGGGGATTTTTATTGTCTTCTAGATCACACATTGAAAACCTTTATCAAACCTTAAAATGTAATTGGGTTTTTTTCTTTAGAAACATGTCTTGTTTTACCCTACAAGTTAGGAAACGCTTGATCCTGACCACTTTCATGCCTTTGCTAGATTATGGACACTTGCTTTTTATGAATGCTCCTGACACTTATTTGAAAAAAAATTAGATCGTGTATATCACTGTGCCTTACTTTTTATTACTGGTTGTGGCAACCTTGCCCCCCTCTGCGCTTTGTATGCAACGGCAAACTGTCCAGCTTTGTCTCTTTGCAGATTTTCTCGATGGATGGTTTTTATATATAAATCACTTCTCAGGCTTGTTCCCACCTATGTGTGTTCTTATATGTGTAGAGACTCCAGTTGCTGCAAATTTTTATCATGTTTGTTCCTAGAACCAACACAATTATTGGGGGAAAAGCCTTCAGATTGGCTACGCCCTGGTCTTGGAATGACTTACAAAAGGTTCTGAGGTTAACTGAGCTGATCAATTTGAGGGAATTTCAGTCCAGTTTATAAGGATCAAGAAACCAGTTGTATTAGGCACTGTACTTGTTTTTACTGAAACATTTAATATTTTTTTGACCTGTCGTGTCATGCTCATGTTATAAGTAATTTATATATTTAACTGTGGGGTGTGACTGCTGCGGTTTTTGTTGTATATATATTTTTGTAACCTTGTTTTGCTTCCCTCTTGGCCAGGCCACCCTTGGAAAAGAGATTTAAGCTCAATGAGTTTTTACCTGCTTAAATTAAGGATATTGATACATTTTGATTTATTGTATATATTTTAACTATGAAACGATGGAAATTTTTGGAAAAATACTTCATATCCTAGAAGTATTCAAAACGGACGGTATTAGTGTGTGTTTATTGTGTTTCTATTTTTAGTAGTGCTGTCAAATTATTGTTTTAACTACAGGTTATTGCTTGCTTGTATAATTTCAATTAACTTAAAAAGGACCCCAATATTTGGACACAGATGCAATGTTCTTGTCAGAGTGTCATACAGGAACATTTTGTTAAATGTTTTACTTGAATGCACAAAATTTATTTGCTCAGAGCTTGGTAACAGTTTTATCTAAAGTCCAGTCAGAGTTTATTTGAAGTGAAATTTGCAACAGTCGGAGTCTCCTCACTTATCATTGCACTGACGTATGCATCGACCTGATCACTGACCGTGCAACACCACACACCTTTTTAGGAAACCATCTGTGGTTAAGGAAAAGTAACATGAACGGTCAAAATAAATTGTGTGATTAATCTGTGTATACGCATGATTAATGCATTACTTTTTTGTGATTAATCATATGATATAACTTGTTATTTTTGGCAGCCCTAATTTTTAGTATTTTAATCCAAAACCTTTGTTAAAGGTGTCGAAAACGTCCTGTTACTTGGCTCCAAATTTATAATTGTGCACAGTTTTATTATTGTCTATTTTCTAAGTGGTAAGCACTACTCTGTTGGGGATGTTGGTCTTAGGGTGGGATTTGGGATGCTGAGTGGCTTTTGCAGGTGTGCTTGGCATTTTCTGGGCTTTGGGTGCATGTATTTGGCTTTTTGGTGTTATGGTGCTTTTGGTGCGGCTTGCTGTTCTTTAGGGCAGGGCAGCAGTAACAGCCTGCTGGTGGCGCTCCCTGGAGCTCTCGGGTCAGGGGCCACTTCCTTCTGGAAGCATCCTATTAGGAGCCTCACAAAGGTTGATAGTTGATTGTTGGGTGTGGGCGGCACAAAGGTTATATGATCAGGAAAAAAAATCGGATTGAATACGCTCTACTTCTTCCTATTCCTTTTCGGACATTGAAATTGAATTGTGTAAGTGTAAACAAACCATGTGACATATTCCATGCTTGTTTGAATAAACTATTATCTTATTGCACGTTGAAGAAGAGGAATAGTCACCTGGTAGTGAGCAGTAGGATGATTGGGCAGCTTCTGCTGAAAAAGCTCACAAAGTGCTCGGTTCTGTCTCTCTAGGTCAAACACCAACATCTTCAACTTGATGCATTCTTCCCTCAGATCCTGTTTATGAAAACACACAGAATAGTAACACGACACTAACACACCTTGATGCCACTGTAGTGTATCGTATGTTACCTTCTGATTTAGCAGAGCTTGGACTACATGGTTGGCCACCTGAAAACCAAAACATGATTTGTACTCTTGTGTTGATTGGAAATGTTAATTTTTGTTTGGAACTCACCTCATCCAAGCATCTCTCGTACGCTTCTCTCTGACTCTCATTGGCCAGCATCAAGGAGGAATTTTCTGCCTGTGTGAGAGAGAAATGATGCAACTTTTAACCCCCAGGTGACAAAGGCTGACTTTTTTGTCCTTTCAGTAAATTTTTGCTGTGTTTTTGGCCATCATTGTTGTTGTTGGATTGTTTTTCATGTTAAATTTAAAAATGTCAATGTCCAATTCTTTCACATGTGTACAATACACTGGTAGTTATTCCACAACACCCCAAAGCCAAACAGGACATAAAAGTCCTTCATTTTTCAAAAGGCATAAAAATATTTGTATTTCTTTTTTTTTAAATTTGTTTGCTCAAATCTCTCAATCAACTTCAGCCGAAAACAAAATTATCCATCCATCCATCCATTTTCTTCCACTTATCCGAGGTCGGGTCGCGAGGGCAGCAGCCTAAGCAGAGGAACCCAGACTTCCCTCTCCTACCGGTCGGACGTGCCCTAAACACCACCCCAGGGAGGCGTCCGGGTGGCATTCTGACCAGATGCCCGAACCACCTCATCTGGCCCCTCTCGATGTGGAGCAGCAGCAACTTTACTTTGAGATCCTCCCGGATGACAGAGCTTCTCACCCTATCTCTAAGGGAGAGCCCCGCCCCCTGACGAAGGAAACTCATTTCGGCCGCTTGTACCAGTGATCTTGTCCTTTCGGTCATAACCCCAATCTCATGACCATAGGTGAGGACGGGAATGTAGATCGACATTGTTTTCTAGAAAAGTCAGGTGTCTTCAGAATAAAACTTGTTGTGGCACTGTCACGGAGCTTGCTTTGTCAATCTTCATCAATCATACTTGCAAGCGCCATTAACAGTACTCCTTGAAAACAGTACTTTTTTAATCCACAGGGATTTCTTCCTTTTTGCCACACTGGTCTGTTGGCTTTTTACTTAGGATAGGATAGAACCTTATTCATCCCATCCCACAAAGGGGAAATGATGTGGTCGCAGTGCAGATACAAAAAGTCCACAAAAACTAAGATAAAAACACATGAAAACAAGAGGGAAACATTAAAAAGCACAAAGAATGGGACTTAGTCAGCAAAATGAAAAAAGGGGAAAAACACAGAAAAGGTGTGTCTTGTGAGTGGAAGGCTCCGCCTCCGCTAAAATGATACATCCTGCGTTTTTGTAGGTAGGCGCAGGCATACTTGGCCTGGTCCAAAAGTTTGTAGATCGAAAACTTCGCAAATAGAGGGGTTCGTAAATCTATTTCCACTGTATTGTAGTATACATTTGCATAACATGATTTATTTTACAAATTTAAACTTGTGACATTATTAGGATTAGGATTCAATGTATTGTCATTACACATGCATAAAAGAATACAGGCTAACGAAATGTGGTTTAACATCAAATCCAGAAATGCATTAATTTCTATACAGTATTTGTATGTACAGAATAAATCATTTGATTAAATTAGATGTAATGGAACGAGAGTAATAGATATACACAAGCTATGATATGAATATTTAAACGAGATTATAGTACATAACTATCCATCAGTATTTAAAACAAGTATACATTATGTTCCAAACATACAAATGGGTAAAATCCTTAAAATCAGTGTGAATATAATGAATAGGATCAGTGGGAGTGAAGGAGAATCATCTCATCAAAAGGCCTTCAAAGGGGTCATTTATTTATGTGTATATGTATATATATATATATATATATATATATATATATGTATGTATATATATACACACATACATATACATATATATGTGTATATGTATATATACATACATACATATATATATATATATATATATGTATACACATATATATACATACACACATATATATATATATATATATGTATACACATATATATATATATATATATATATATATATATATATATGTGTATACATATATATATATATATATGTGTATACATACATATATATATATATATGTGTATATATATATATATATGTGTATACATATATATATATATATATGTATGTATATATACATATACACATATATATGTATGTGTGTGTATGTATATATATACATACATATATATATATATATATATATATATATATATATATATATATATATATATATATATATATATGGTTGCCGATACGATACAGGGACGATATACATTTTTAGAACGATACGATCTGGAACGATTCATTGAGTTGAAATCGATTCAGTAAGTTTTAAGCAAACAAAAAAATCAACCGGTGTGATTGTGAAATAAATACTGGATACTGCAGGTGAAGTTTCCTATATTCATGTTATTTCTTGTAAGGGAACTGGGTATACATAAAGTCAACAACAATTTATGGCCAAATGCATTCACATCTTATTTAAATAAAGTGCAACCAACAGGTTGAATTAACAAGAATAAACCTTTTCTGCTCACATTTTCAACATGCAAGCAATTTTCAATAAAAGTACAGAAACCAACACTTTAACAGTAGATTTACCTGCTACCTCTGCTTTTGTTTTTCACCATAAAAATATTACAATATAAATATGAAAAATAAAGTGCAATCAACATCTCTTCAGGTTGAATTAGCAGGAAATTTACCTGAGAAAGTAAATGCAACCAAATCATTCCAGTTTAAAAGAGCAGTGGTTTGACTTGCTCCTACTCTCATTTTTAATAAACAAGAAACATCATAAAGACATAACAGAGCTGACAACAGACAGGTGGAACCGGACTTAAAAGCATTAATGGGAACTCTCCAAAACAATGTAAATGAGTTACGAAGTGATCTCAACAATCTCTATGAATAGATCATCAATTGTTTACAAAAATATGTCACAGATCTCCAAGAACAGATTATCAGAGACAGAAAAGAGTCTTGTGATGAAATGATGGAATTTAGAAAGTTCAGAGAAGAAATGACGATTCTCAGTGAAGACAACACAGCATTAAAAAGGGAGGTGGAGAAGCTGAAAGAGGAGAGTGCAATATTGCGCCAACAGTCGAATGACAAGCAGGAAGACAACACCCACTGGGACAACAGCAGTGTTGTGGAGAACATTAAAATGGAGATAGCAGCAGTGCGCCAACAGTTGCAACTAAATAACACTGATTTGAAGAAGTTCAGGGAGGAGATGGCTGCATGCGCGTGGGGGAACAAGCTTTTTTTTTGCCATACCAGAAAATAATGAAGCACTTGGCTTCACTGTAACTATGGTGGGAGACAAAGAACGAACGGTGTGTTGTTTCCTTTAATGTTAAATTAAATTATACTATTTATAGTCACAGTGGAGAGTGTGTGTGGGGGGGAGGGAGCGTAACAGAAAATAATTGACAAGCACTGCTCTAAGGGAAGAAGATCTTTACTCAGACATTCATAGGGCAACACAAAAGATGGCTGAACAGGAATGTATAGAACTGAAAATCTTCAGCAGCATAGATCACAATAGTCCGGAATTAGAATTAGATAAGGATATAGATCCCTATACAATTTTTTTCTTTCATACCAGGAATAACTGTTTTTAATATACAGACGAACAATACTACATTAAAATCGACAACAAACTGTCGATTATTCATTTCAAAAACAAAATTTTGTATGCAAACTACAATAACGTGAAGCATTTTTTTGGAACGATTCAACAAACCCTTCAAAGTTATCGCTATCTGAAAAACATGGATAGATGCTAAAAAGGGTTGGATTTTGAACTGGAAAGATATGAACTAAACTATATCAACAGAGCCAACAAGAATGGAGGGTGAGTGGCTCTGTATGTGATGAAGAACTTAAACTACAAAGTGGTAAAAAATATGTCATTAGCGATTGAGAATATCTTAGAATGTATCACCATTGAAATGTCATGGAAAAGGCAAAAACATACTGATCAGTTGTACATATAGATCACCTAAGTCAAACATTGATACGTTTGAGAAGTGAAATAAGGCAACTTTTACTGAAATCAGTGAAAAATTACGTTTTTATGTTTAGATTTCAATTGACCTCTTGAACCCAAACAAAGAAAAGTCCATAGATGACTTTAAAGATGCAATGTATAGCCTGAGTTAATTTCCTAAAATCACAAGGCCAAGCAGAATCTCAGGACACAGCGCCACACTTATTAATAATATTTTTACTAATGATTTTAATAATAATACCACAAGTGGTCTGCTAATATCCGACATCGGCGATCATCTGCCAGTTTTTATAATCTATGACGGAAACTATAAGAGGAACATTGATGACAAAAAGACATTTCGAAGAATATGCACTGAACAAAGTATGAAAGCTTTCAAAAATTAGCTAAGAGATCAAAGTTGGGGCACTATTGTACAGTGAAAATGATGTAGATGTTTATGGTATTTTTTTTTAATACTGTCATTATGCTTTATGACAAACATTGTCCATTGAAACAATTAGGAAGAAGCAAAAGAAAAATAATCAACCATGGATGACAAAAGGACAGAAAAATGCTTGCAACAAGAAGAATACATTTTTATAAAATATTTATAACACAAAGATCTAAAGGAGGCAGAAAACAAGTACAAAGCATATAAGAACATGCTAACTAGCATACTACGAACACATAGGAAAGAATATTACAGTCAATGATTGGACCGGAACAAAAACAATATGAGAGCAACATGGGGCATCCTAAATAGCATTATTAAAAATGGTGCTAAAAAGGATTATCCTAAATACTTCTCAGATGGAAATTAATAAAAAGACAATATGAAAAAAGTAGTTGAAAGCTTCAATAAATACTTTGTGAACATTGGAATACATCTGGAGGAAAAGATTCCAGATCCCGAGTGAATTGAGAAATTAAACGACACTATAAGAAATCCCAAATCGATGTTTCTCGAAGGTGTAATCAATATTGTGAAAAAATGTCAATCCAATACCTCAACTGATTGTACCGAATTGATATGGAAACGAGAAGACATTTTATTGAAGCGATTTCAGAATCTTTAACATAAATCAGCAACCTATTGTCACGTGAGGGTCGCATCTTTATGCGGGATCGTTCTTCCGGATGCAACACGGACACTCCGGACGAAAACGTGAAGGTAGGATATGATTTATTAATCATAAATAATACACCGTACCAAAAAGACAGAAACAAACAAAAGAAAAGTGCGCCGAACGTACGGGAAGTTAAGGCAACAACTTAGGTCAGGAATCGAGAACATGAATAAACCAACTTAACAATAGCATACCGCAAACAAGGAAGCCAGACCGAGTGTGGCGAGCAACGTGAATAAATAGCTCTCTGATTAGTGCTCAACAGCAGGTGAACGTGCCGAACACTAATCAGAAGCAGGTGAAACCAATTAGTACCCATGGTGACCAAAACAAACCCCCAAAGTGCACAAAACAACTAAGGAAGTCCAAAACTAACAGAACATAACTGAACAAAACATGATCCGACCACGGATCATGACACCTATCATTTCAAACAGGCAAATTCCCAGACAAAATGAAAATAACAAAAGTCATACCAATTTATAAGACTGGAAACAAATACCAGTTTACAAACTACATACCTGTGTCTCTACTTCCACGACTTTCAAAAATTATTGAAAAACTGTTTAATAACAGATTGGAGAAATTCATTAATAAAAATGAAACACTCACAGACAACTAACACGGAAGGATACAGAGCCAACAGTTCAACATCAATGGCATTAAACAAAATAATGGAAGAGATCGCCAATGCAATAGATAGTAAACAGTGTGCTGCTGCAGTGTTAATGGATTTAACAAAAGCTTTTGACACAATCAATCATAATATCTTCATAAACAAATAAGAAAAGTATGGCATCAGAGGTTTGGTCTTGAACTGGATAAGAAGCTACTTAACCAACAGGAAAGCAATACAAGAAGATAGGAGAAAAAACGTCTACAGAGCTAAAAATATCTTGTGGCGTACCTCAGGGATTAATACTAGGACCAAAATTGTTTAATCTTTATACAAACGGCATTTGTTAAAGTTACTTAGGACTTAAAAGTTAGTATTATTTGCAGATGATACAACTGTGGTTTATTAAGGAGAGAACACACAGAAGCTAATACAAATAATAACAGAAGAAATTAACAAATTAAAAAGATGGTTTGACAAAAACAGACAATCTTTGAATCTCAGTAAAACTAAAATAATACTATTTGGTAACAGTAGAAAGGAAAGTCAAACACAAATACAGATAGACGGAGTAGACATTGAAAGGGTAAAAGAAAACACATTTGTGGGTGTAATAATAGATGATAAAATGAACTGGAAACCTCATGTAAAAATTATACAACATACAGTAAATAGCAAGAAACACATAAATAAAGAATAAAGCAAAATATGTTCTGGACCAAAAATCACTCCATATTCTCTACTGCTCGCTAGTGTTACCATACCAGAGTTATTGTGTAGAAATATGGGGAAACAACTACAAATGTGCGCTTCATTCATTAACCGTGTTACAAAAAACAATAGTTAGAATAATTCATAATGTTGGATATAGAGAACATGCAAACCATTTATTTATTGAATCACAAATATTGAAATTCAATGATTTGGTGCATTTGCAAGCTGCTAAAATTATGTACAAAACAAACTATAACCTGCTACCCAAGAATGTAAAAAATATTCTCAACTAAAGAGGAGAAATATAACCTTAGAGGAAAATCTAATTTAAAACATTTGTATGCATGTATAACACTTAAAACCTTTAGTATATCAGTATGGGAAATTTAATTATGGAATGGATTAAGCAAGAAAATCAAACAATGTACTAATATGATGCATGTTTAGGAAACTGTTCAAACTGCAAGTGTTCACAAAGTATGAAGAACAATTATCATAAATATCTTGAACCTTAAAAAAAAAGAGAGATGATTATTTATGTTTTTAATATTGATTTACTTACTTACGGTATATTTATTTATATATCAATTATTTATTTAGCTGGGATAGGCTCCAGCCACCTCTGCGACCCAGAGAAGGACAAGTGGTAGAAAATGGATGGATGGATTTATTTACTCACTGTTCTGTTACAGAGAACAAAGAAATGGGATAAAATTGCTATGATATGAAAAGGGGTAGGGTTAAATAAGCTCTGCTTCTTCCTACTTCTGTTCGGATATGTTGTAATGAAACAACTGAAAATATGTGATGCATTACATTGTAGTTGTATTGGATGCATGTTCGAAGTTAAATGAACTGAATTGAACAAGTTTCAGCGACTTAAGGACCAAATGGCCGAGGGTAGAATCAGAATCAGAAATACTTTATTAATCCCCGAGGGGAAATTCAGAATGTAATGAACAAAGTTGGAAATGTAAGTAAAGGGTGATCACTTTTTCACTGACAAATAACTTTTTTTAAACTTTTTCAATAATACTAATATACTACCGGTATGTTCATTACACGGTTCTCAACGGGGGAGGAAGTTGCTATGTCGCCGTTGTTTGATCCGCTGTCACTTCCGTTTTGTCCGTCGCATCCTTTGTGGTTTAAAGTTAAGTTGTGGCTTTATATTATTGTTTTGTGTCCTTTTTATTTGTTGCTGCTTTTACAATCGTGGCGTTGCTGGAAATTTTTGTGTTGTAATTAATGATATTGTCTTGTGGAGTTTGCGTTTCTCGATCACCGTACATACCCGCCGTTTTTGTTTTGATGACGCCGCAGACGGACAAACAGACATGAATAACTTTTAAAGTCTATTCAAAAGTGCTAAACTTCAGACAAAGTCTGCCGTTCTTTAATACAATATTTTTCTTTTTCTAGTATTGATAATAATACAATATATTGCCTTTCAAAACGATCTCTGATCGATACCCATCTTCCAGAAGGCAAACTTGCCAAGCATAGATCGATTTACTTGAAATTTAGGAATACAAATTGATCTATCGATTTGTTGATCACTCGTTACATCCCTAAATATAACCCAAATAATAATGTGCTAAACTTCCCACTTCACACATCTCGGAGTCCTCACCTCCAACTCTTTCAGGCGGTCCATAAGCTCGCTGCTGTTGTCCTCCAAGTAAGACTCCACGTCCGCCTCCTCGCCCTCCTCGTCCGAGCAAAAGTCCTCGTCACACATTCTCTGCTCTGTCTCGTCAGACATCGTTTTCATCTGGAACACAGTGCATGTAAATGAGAGCAGAACTCATATGAAAAGGATGAGGACAACAAAGACGGTCATGTGACAGCAATAGAAATCAAGTGAAAGCTAACACTTTGGTTATCTAAGAAAACCCAAACAAAGGCTGACTTTGGCCTGTTTCAGATCAAACAGCGTGACGTTGTTATCATCGTGATCCTCTGACAACACTCATTCTCACACTAATTTTAGGGTGTCTGCGCACAAGCAAAATGTTATGCTTTTTTATCGCCTCTGCAACACAGCCTGACTAATAATTCAGCTTAGTCTGACACGCTCACTGGACTCTGTGTTTTGAGCAAACTGCCACATATCCCTCAACACAAAAGTCCTCAGGGCGACACAACCACCAGACTGACTGACCGGCTGGTTGGCATCAGACAGACTAGAGGAAGTAGGAGAGTCCACGTGTGCACAGATCCAACGTCACACCTTAAGGAGTCATTAGAACGGATGATGAGAGTCTGATGCTGTGGCTGAAGGCCAATCAGGGAGCGGCACAGTTTCTAGTCGGGTTAAACCTGACTTGGACAGCTGGCACACAAAACAAGAGCTCTGAATAATAAAAAACTGCCAAAAGTAAGTCACACGGTCTCTCTCTTGGTTGGACCGCCTGTAACTGTTTGTATATGCTAATGCAATGTCACTACTAGCTTTGACTAAATATCCTGCAGGCTGTCAAGTTATTTGTCTTTATAAGGATACATTTCTTTATGGATGTTCTAAAGTCCTCTGTTCACAAAGTGTTGGATTTAACTCAACTTTCCACAGCTAACAAGTGATTGTCTCTCGACATTTTTAAAAATGAAATGAATACATCATTAATTAGATATATTATTAGATACAGTGGAACCTCCATTTGTGAACCCCTCATTGTGCAAACTTTTTGATTTACGAACCACAGGACGAATACAAATATGCTTTATTGTTAGAATCTTGTCTCTGTGTACAAATGTTTCTTCCACCCATTTTGTGCCCAGCAGCACATCCATTGCAGGCAGCTGAATCTGCTGTTAGCTACTGTGCTACAATGTGTGCTTTTCAAGTGTTTTATTTAGCCTTTTTAAAGCATTTTTCTAGTTTTGCTAGCTCAATATGAGTCCAAAGAAAGCAATGGACAAGCTATGAAACATTCAGGAAGTATCCACCGCGTTGCTCCCCCTACGCTGCCCTGTTATTCTGCTGCATGCAAAGAAGATTAAGCGAACAGGTAAAGTGGATTTTATTTATCTTTTGCTAATCATTGTAGCGACCTGGCTGTTGAAGTTAGGGAGTTTTGTGATTTCAAACTGTGAGTGCACCACAGGGCTAGTGACAGTGTGTTTGTGTGGCAGCAGGGTGGCTGCAAAGGAAGGACAGTTCAGCGAGTTGTTGTTATTTTGGCTCTTTTCCTAAATAGAAAGTTGATCCATCACCCTTTTTATTCAATATTTGTTTGACATATAGTACTGTATAGTGTTTTATATTGCTTTTAAATTGTACAAACGTTTACTAAAATATGGACTTTTGTCGAGGCTGGAAACCTTTATTCATGTTTACATTGTTTCTTGTAGAGAAATATGCTTCAATATGAAAATTTTCTATTTACAAACCCTGTTCAAGAACCAATCGAGGTTCCACTGGATCACATTAACTTGCTTTGTTGCTTAAAATGCAAAGCTAAGATGTGGATGTTTGTTCAAATATTAGCGCAAGAGTAATGTCAGAAAAGTTCCAGGACTCGGGTCACCAAAGACATTTCAAATGGAGTCTAACACACTTATCTAGCCTTGTCTGCCAGGAATTTGTGCACTCCTCAAAGGATTTGTTCAGGATCCTTCCACAAAGCCGTTGTCGTTTGCGCATTGTAGAAAGCAAACCCTGCAGGATCTCTTTGTAGATGGAATTAATAATATTCTTCTTCTGTGGCAAGAACTCTCAGTGTCAATGGCACTCAATGCAATGAATATCAACAGTCCTGAAATGTTTCTGACACGCCTCATTTATTGAACTATATGGGTTTGGTTTTACCATCTTTAATGTACAAATTGTCTGAAAGTGGCCATGCACACCCTTGAAGTTTTATTTTAGCTGAAATTACCACTGCTGGTTACAACCACTTAGTCGGGAGGCTAAAAAAATGTATTCATATACAAATCGCTATTGTTAGTTATTCTGATTCTAAAATCAATTCATGGTTGTCAATTATTTTTATTTTTTTTAAGAACTCGAAAATCGTGTTGAACGATGAATTGATTTATAAATTAAAATTGTCAACCGAAAAATTGGAATCGAGTCGAATCCTGACTTGTAAGATTGCCTACAGAGTAAACCTCATTTTGCCTCAATTCCACACAATTGATATTACTGAACAATCACTTTGTCAATATATTGTTCATTATCCCCATCCCTAGTCACAACATATATTAATGATTAGAATTGTTGGTCACAGTCTTCTATAAATTGTATAGCTGTGTCATTTTCCCTGCTGCACTCTTAAACAACAGTGAATCCTGGTATTGCCACTTACAATGTATCCAGGCCATTGTGGAAGAAAAAGATGCATTGATGGAAGAACATGATCAATTGAGTGTATTCTAGTAGTCATTCGACTTAATTTGGAGCACATTCTTGGACCTAGATGTGAGTAAATGAAACAAGCTCGGTCAATCTTCGACTAGGGCTGCAACTAACAACTAATTTGATAATCGATTAATCTGTCGATTATTCCTTAGATTCATCGATTAATAATCGGATAAAAGAGACAAACTACATTTCTATCCTTTCCAGTATTTTATTGGAAAAAAACAGCATACTGGCACCATATTATTTCAACTTGCCAAATAAAACAAGGAAAATGTTGCAAAAATGTTTAGTTTTTTTTATAAAGTGCAACATTGTCATGCACAATAGCAATAATTTTGCTTGGGGGAATTTCAAACCTGGCTACTACCTATTCCAACCAATGTTGGATGCTGAATGTCTTTCCTCTAGTGGCATGGTCGTAAGGCAGATTGACTACATGTTCCATTCGTCTCCAATGCATGTATTGCCAAGGTAGGCTTCCGTGGCTACACTTGTCTACACGTCAATAGTGAGAGCAATTTTGCAGCACCTTCATAACGTTTAGTTACACTAAAGCGTCACTCAAATCTAAATAGATTTATATGAAATATAGTATTTATATGTGTTATATGTGTTTTATGTTGCACGATTGCACCAAGAAAAATTCCTAGTTTGTGAACCCGTTTTCAAACAATGGCAATAAAAAAAAATATTCTGACTATTCTGATATAGCTTTATCGGCTCGGCTACATTGATCCATTATGAAACGAACTTGAGATATTTCTGTCCGTTACGTTTATTTCGAAATTGGTAACCGTGCGTTTTCTCTCTCAAAACAGAGTTAAATGTGCCGGAGACACATTATCAGCCCCGCGTTGCAACAAAGGGATAACGTTAACGTTACTCACAAAAAAGCTGAACTCATGAATGCCTGTTGCCACTCAAAAAAACACAGAAAATGTACTCTCCAAGAAGTTCCTAACACTCTGAAAGTTAATACACAACAGTTGCTGCTTCGCTTCCTTAAAAAATCTCCTCGTCGTCACGTGAGCTGCACATGACACATCATTGGCTGGCTTACTGCCACCTCATGAGACGTAGCCTCAGCGCCCCCCTGGCGCTGTTTTGTACTGTTTTTGTACTTTGATTATTGTTTCTCAGCTGTTTGTAAACGTTGCAGTTTATAAATAAAGGTTTATTTAAAAAAATAAAAATAAAAATAAAATAATAAAAAAATGTAGCCTCAGCGCATGCGCATAGCATAGATCCAATGAATCGATGACTAAATTAATCCCCAACTATTTTTATAATCAATTTTAATCGATTTAATCGATTAGTTGTTGCAGCCCTAATCTGGACTCATCCGACTACATGACTGTTTTCATCACTCCATAGTCCAATCTTCAAGCTCTAATCTCTGTGCTTTTGAGCACATTGAATACTCTTCCCCCACTCTTGTCAGTTTTATTTACAGTGGCAATGCAGTCACTTTCTGGTGCAAGCCGTGAGGGCTACTGTTCATGATTATATCAATATATTTCACTAGGCTTCACGACTATCCTTCCACGTCATTTAAATTAATGTTTGGTTACGAAACATACATTAAAAGCCAGAGTTCATTGCAAAGCATCTCAGTAGCTTCGACAATACATTCACATCCCGAGGTAGCGATTCCTATAAAATCTAAAAAAATAAAAGGCAGCCTTTACCGCATAGGTGTCAAACTCAAAGCCTGCTATCAATTGATATGGCCTGCGAAAGCCTGTAAATAATATGAGTCAATAATATGCAATATATTTTCTTACTAAATGTGTATGTTCTATTTTCACACATTAAATTGCATGTACTGCATTAAATACACTTTGATATTATCTAATATTGCAACAAATATTATATTACCATATGTGTATTCCAAACATTTTTTTAAATAAATACCGGTAAATAAAAATATGGATGGCTGGATGGATGATAGATGATAGATGATTTAAAAGCGAGGTATCCATTAAAATTGAACACTGTAAAAATGACAATGATTGTTGAGTTGATTAAAAACTGGCAGCTCAGTTGGAAGAACTTTACCGTGAAAAAATAAAAACTGTGGTGCCGATTCTCCATTTACAGGAATACACTGTAACACCAACCGTTGATTTTACGGTAAAAAACTGGCAGCTCAGGTGCCAAAATTTTACCGTAAGAAACAGTGGTACATTTTTTCATTTTACAGGAGTGTGCTGTAAAAACCACCAGAATTTTTTTTTTTTTTAAATCAACATTCTTTATTCTTTTTTTTACAGTGTATGTGGAAAAAAAACATAAAATGCATTGGCAATGATATTGTCTAATGAGGCAAATCCTTACACAATAATCTTCATATATTATCCTCTGGTAGAAGCGGCCCTTTGAGGGCAGCCATAACTGCGATGTGGCCCTCATTTAAAACAAGTTTGGCACGCCTTTTCTACCTACTGACACTGACAGTAGCACATTCTTACACTCTTACAGTGATAATACGACACATGGATCTTTTAATAGCAGGTGCATCGCTGGTAATATTATTGAGCATGCCTGAAATATCAGCACTACATTTTATAGCAACACTTCAGCTTTCTCTAGAAACCACACATATGAACCTAATGGTGTCACGAGATGGAATAGTCTTTGTCATTAATAATTACATCATGGTCTTGTAAAAAAATAGCAAAGCATTACATGGAAGAGTTTACCTCCAGTAGAGGTGACATATGTGTAGCGTATATGCGTACGTGCAAGATCATTCATTTGACTGCCATAAATGGTCTGCAGGACCAAATCTGTGTTTAATAATTCCGAACACATGCACTGTTAATGCTGTTTAAAAAGTATGTTAAGCATGTTAGAGATCACTTGCTATCCCGGCCATACATGCAAGCACAAAGTTTTCTGAAGAGGCGTCCAACAGTTCCATTGTGCCACCGGAGCTGTTTGCAGAGTGTTTACAGGAAGATTATTGAAGACTGCTGGTAACCCCCACTGGCAGACCTGAGTGCTAACGACAGTGTCAGTTTCTCATCGAGCACAGTCCTACTATAGAAGAGATACAACGTGTGTCGGATCCATTCTCAAGCAAAGAAGACATTAGCTATTATTTCACCCTGGTTAACAGAACCCTACTTAGAGTTTAGAGAAGCGTTTCCCTACACGGACACATAATGAAGCTCACAAGGTTAACATAAAAATTATAGCATGCACAAAAGACAACAAAAGGGATGCTAAATAAATGTTGAACTTTGCTACCGCAGCTGCTGTGGTTTGCTTTCATGAGCAAACAACACATGATAAGCTTCAGACAAAACTACAAATTGTTTTAAAATAGTCACACATCACACAGAGATAATCTGCATCCAGATTATTGTTACGGCTTTAGCAGATGTCATTAACAAGCGGATAAATAGCAGATAATTTAACAGGACTAGTTGATGGGTGGTTGATCTACCAGCTGATTGTCTTCAAACAGATATTTTTCTCTATGTCAGTGGTTCTTAACCTTTTTTCACCAAGTACCACATCAGAAAACACTTGGCTCTCCAAGTATCACCATAGTGACCAACACTGTAATACAGTAGCGTAGTAGGTCCAAGTATTCCTTATTTAACAAGTATATTATTGGCCACTTTAACATTATACACAATCCACAAACATCACCAACAATGATACCCCATATACAGTACATATTTACAGACTTCTCTGGCAAATTACGAAATGCCGCCCACAAATTGAGAATAACTTTTCTATATAATAATACGCTAATAATAGACCGGATTCATGCAGCAGGTCTTAATAAATCATGTTTTTAAGTGATCTATATGTCTGACATCACTGTGCTTACTGAACACTGTTCATCTGACTAGTGTGAAAACTCCATACCACACTAAAGAACGACACACTTCAGAGCAGATTGAAAGAGTTGGGCTGGGCAAGGACATGATTGCTCATGTAATGCTAAGAACTACAGTAGATACGTCAGCAATCAATGCAATCTTTCCTCCCATGAACAATAATCCTCAAAGGCAAACCCTATAGAATGCTTTCTTATGCACGCAATAAAATCTACAGGATTGTTCTTCCCCACTAGTTATTAGGGATGTGCCGATCCAGCTGCCACCGATCAGTATCAGCCGATTTTCATGAAAAAGAGTGTGATCGCCATTGCACATGAATGATTTTTAATGTCGATCACAAACGCAGATTCCCTCTGGCTAAAACTGTCATGACCTGCCTCCACAGGTCAGACTTTATGTGTACTTTTCCTGTGTCTTTTGAGTTTAGTTAGTCTCAGTGCTCCTTCCTCATTTTTTCCACTCCCTGTGCCCTTCTCCTGCCCTGTCAGTCAGTATGACGCACTGATTGAGTACACCTGCCTCTGGTTAGTGATCAGAACACTTACCTGCCGCTGATAATCAGAGGACTTCATATGCCAGCCTCGCTTCCCAGTTGGTGCCGGATCATTGCAAAACGGTTTATGTTGCACGTGTGTCGTATATGGATTTGTTATGCCTTGCTGTTCCTTGGGATTATGCTTCACGTGCACTTCCTTGCTGCACTCTATTTACGTTTGCTACAGTGAAAAATTATTCCTGCCAACACGCCGTCTCCTGTTTCCACATCTTGGGGTCACAACTACCGTGACAATGCGCAAAAACTATTCATTCTTAGTCCCCTGGATGACAAGCAGCTAGCACCTATTTGTGTCTCTATACACTCCACCCCATTGCGGGGAAAAAAAACCTGCATTTCTTTGTATCTCAAGGAGGACAAGGCTAAACGTATTACACAGAGTAAGCCAGGGGCAGGCATTTTAATAGCTAAGCTAATCACTACACTGGTTAGAAACAACAGAAAAAATAAGTGCTTAATAAAGCTTAAGAAGTGTAAATGGAAGCACGTTAGGAAGTAAGCAGATATTAACAGAAAATTAACAAGTAGATTAATAAGAGTTAGAGAGAGGATAATATAACAACTGTTGTTGTTATATTGTGTCAGCATTGTCACAGTCAGTACACAACATGTATATAAGAGGAGGGCGGATCGATCCATAAATTGGTGGTGTCGACACCAAGGGTAGTATCAGTATATGATCGATACTAGAGTGATTAGATCAATATTTGTATTTTCTCAAAAATAATTACCGGTAGGGACCGCAATGTCCCATTGGGACAGAGGACCCTATTGTAATTGTAAGGTTTTATTATTATTATTCCGCCGCCTCTTTGAGCTGTAATTTGACCCTCTTAACATGCTTCAAAACCCACCATATTTGACACACACATTAGGACTGGCGAAAATTGCGATCTAATCAAAAAACCTAGCCCCAAAACTCAAAATTGCGCTCTAGCGCCCCCTAGGAAGAAAACACAGACAACACTGCCTGTAACTCCCACTAGGAATGTCATAGAGACATAAAACAAAAACCTCTATGTAGGTCTCACTTAGACCTAGATTTCATACACTGACATCCTTCAGCAAAAATCAACAGGAAGTTTGCAATTCCCCTTTCAAAACAAAAGTTTTGTAAAAACAGTCACTTTTGCCTCTTTGAGCTGTAATTTGACCCCCTTAAGATGCTTCAAAACTCACCAAACTGGACACACATCAGGACTGGCAAAAATTGCGATCTAATAAAAAACCTAACCCCAAAACTCAAAATTGCGCTCTAGCGCCCCCTAGGGAGAAACCCCAGACACAACTGCTCCTAGGAAGTTGTGTCTCAACTCAGACAAAACTGCCTGTAACTTCCAGTAGGAATGTCGTAGAGACATGAAACAAAAACCTTACTTAGGTCTTACTTAGACCTACATTTCATTCATTGACAACCCCCAGCAAAAATCAACAGGAAGTTTGCAATTCCCCCTTCAAAACAAAAGTTGGGTCAAAACAGTCTCCTTTTTTTAAACATTATGTCCTCTGAGCGCGTTTGTCGTGTCAAACTAGCACAGGTGAGAGATTGAACCCTTCTGATTAAAAGTTGACGTAAGAGTTTTAATTACTGCTCCGGTTTGTATTTTATGTGCCGTCAAAGTCGGTCCCATCCATCGCTGCTTGCAGCTTAAATTTTTCTTGTTTTTGTTAATGTTTACAAACTCAAAGGAACAATTCCCTAGACATAAGAGAACATCAAGGCAAAAACCAAAGGATTTAAATGAAGAGTAGATAGTAGTCTTTGCATTTGTCTACTACAGTAATCCTTCATTTATCGCTATTAATTGGTTCCAGACATGACCACAATAAATGAATTTCTGCAAAGTAGGAATGATTCATAAATGGATCATTGTCATAGCGAGAGCATAAAACACTGTTTATTATCTTCTAAATACATTTTTCAACATTATAAGGAGCCCTCCAGACATGAAATAACACCTTTTAATCACCTTTACACTCTTTAAGGCAATATAGTAAGTTTTGCAGCAAAAACCAGCACAAACGATTGGGACTGGTTTGAAGAGATTTTGAAAAAGTGGGGAGAGTAGTTATGAATCCTAATTCATTAATAACTTAAAAATTATAGTTAGACCAAATTTTTTGCAGCACAAACCAGTACAAACGTAACACAAACGAATGAGACAAGTTTGGGGAGCTTATGACATGGTTGGGCCAAGGACGGCTCTATATAAGGGACAAGAGGGGGCAGAGCCCCCTCTAATAAATGCCTTGCCCTCACATCAACATTTTTGAAGTTGGGAAAGTACATTATAATATACACAACATTAAAAAACTACAAGTTGACAACATTATTGGCAGTAGCGGAGAAATCAGCTGAAAAATGTACACGATAGACTTGTATCATCATCCCTCATCTTTGTCCCTCAGCTGTGTCAGGTTAAATAAATAAATAAATAAATGGGTTGTACTTGTATAGCGCTTTTCTACCTTCAAGGTACTCAAAGCGCTTTGACACTACTTCCACATTTACCCATTCACACACACATTCACACACTGATGGAGGGAGCTGCCATGCAAGGCGCTAACCAGCACCCATCAGGAGCAAGGGTGAAGTGTCTTGCTCAGGACACAACGGACATGACGAGGTTGGTACTAGGTGGGGATTGAACCAGCGACCCTTGGGTTGCGCACGGCCACTCTCCCACTGCGCCACGCCGTCCCTACAGGTTCCGCGAATCTGCTCACACACACCCCTCCCCCTCAGCCTTCAGTAAACCAGTGTTGACGAATGAAAACAAGACGAAAATGTTGTCAAAAACAAAATCCAATCATGTTTAATTTAATCTTGTAGAAAAGTGGGATAAGTTGGGAATATATCCAATCATAGTTATTTAATAGCGTCAAATATGACAAGGGTGGGGGTTAGCTACGAAGTAGAGCCAATCAGATGCCTTTCCTTGTCAGACAAGAAAGTTAATTTCCTCACCGGCGGAACCAAACAAAGAAGTGTGGATTTAATGTGTTCAACATTGTAATATGTGAACACAGAGGAGAAAGTGAAGAGGACACATTTTATTTTTGACGCTATATGATGCCATCAGCAGGAGAGTCACCGTGACATCTACACAACTGTAAGTTAGCTATGTGTGTTTGCTGGCTGGTTATGAATACATTAACAACTTAATAACTATAGTAGACAAAACATGTTTGCATCACAAACGTAGAACAAAAGAATGGAACAAGTTTTGGGTGATTTGGACCAGGTGTGTGTGTGTGTGTGTGTGTGTGTGTGTGTGTGTGTGTGTGTGTGTGTGTGTGTGTGTGTGTGTGTGTGTGCATAAAAACCGTAATGGCACAAACGCAAATTTTTGCAGCACAAACGATTGGGACAATTTGGAGAGATTTGGACAAGGAGGGTGGGGGGGCAACTTCACACAGGTAAGGTAGCACTGGACTGAGAGCGCCCTCACAGTGCCACAAAGGACCTTTCACTGCGCTCGACTGACTGACTCACAGCTGCTGGTGTTACAAGGAAAAGAGACGTGTTAATGCTAGCAGCATGTCAGCATCACTCGTGGCCTCACTGGTGACCTCACCGCTGTGACACCCAAGTGCCATTCTGTCTCGGACAACTGAGTGTGTCATCTTATTTAGGGGGATTGTATCCATTAACAACAAGCTCACGTCCTTGTAAAATGAAAGTATAAAAATGATAACACAAAAAAGGGGCTATGGCCGATAATGAAAGGGGGAAAAAACAATAATAGAAATCAGATAAGAGCAAGGTCAAACAGCACACAAAGCTTTGCTGATGTAAAAAAAAGCCAAATGTAAACAAAGAGCGACGAGGCGTCACGTTCACAGCATCACCTTGCAACCACTTAACAAAGCAGAGCAGATCGTGTGTTTACCTCTGAGCCAAGTGAGCATGTGCTGCTTTTGTTCGTCCTAAAATGAGTATAATGGATACCTGCACATGAAGAATGTGAGCACCCAGAATGCTGAAGTGCATTCATCCTCAGACAAACTAAGTGCAACTTGACACCAGAGCAAGACTAACATGCACCCTAAAACAGCAGCAGAGTCCTTTAAAACCCAGTTAGCCAGCAGCGACAGACCGCAAAAGTGCGGTTTAACTTTTCATGGTTGTGTGTCACCGACACAGAACGCCATTTTTTTCCAATTCATCTTGCAACATGTCTGATGACGAAAACCAGACAACACATCATTTCTTGTCATCACTGTCTCATTGTCTTGAGAAAAAAACTTAAGTGTAGTTGACAATATCAAACCAAGTGCACCACTGTCAAGGAAAAACAGACCTGCTAGGTATTAGAGATGTAACGATATGTGTGTGAATGTGAGTGTGAATGTTGTCTGTCTATCTGTGTTGGCCCTGCGATAAGGTGGCGACTTGTCCAGGGTGTACCCCGCCTTCCGCCCGAATGCAGCTGAGATAGGCTCCAACACCCCCCGCGACCCCCCCAAAAAAGGGACAAGCGGTAGCAAATGGATGGATGGATGGATATATATATATATATATATATATATATATATATATATATATATATATATATTCCTTGCGCACTAATTGACTAAAAGAGCGCACACTTGCCGCTCGCCCGACACTGCCGCGCGAGTGCGAAGATGTCACTTTATGGATGGGAAAATGCATTTTTAGACAATATGATTTGCCTGAGCGGCTAGGAGACACAGAGAGTAACAAGCGGTAGAAAATGGATTAGAAAGGACAGATTAAAAAAAACTAAAATAAAAACTTTTTTTAACTTTGGACTTCCCGCAGGCCGGATTTTGGATGCTGGCGGGACCGCGGGCCATAGTTTGGGGACCCCTGGTCTAGATCAATAAAGTTTGTCTAAGTTTTAATGGGAAAATAAGTTAATGTCTTTTCTATTCATATTAGCATTTAAGCTAGCTAGTGCTCGCTTGCTTCTCCAGTAAACGATTAGTGTCACCAGTCCGTGAGTTTATCAAAGTGTTATCAATTACGGTTTTACGATCTTTTTATTTAAAAATGGTAAGACTACCCGTGACAAGTTTTGCCTCGGTTTATCATTTTACCGTTAATCGTTACATCCCTACTAGGTATACAGGTGTTGTCCACAAACTGCTCTCTTAATTGATGCTACCCTACACTTTCATTAAATTCGGTGGAGTTCAGTTAAGTAGTAAGGTACAGCAATGCCCAATCAAATTAATCGAAAATACTACAGTTCATTTTGCCATTTGAATGCACCACACTGCTACGGTAGGTCTGGCCAAACAATCAAAGGTAATGTGGCACTTAATGCCTGTCCTCCATAGTTTTGTACATAGCAAAGCGGTTTAGCTTGTGCATAGGGATGAGTACTGAATACAGTACCTTTATAAGTACCCCCCAAAGTCTGTCTGTACTTTTAGTTACCAATTCACGTAAAATCAAATGCTGCCATATTTCGATACCTGTATTGCATGTAATGTCACATTCGGTTGCAGACGCTGCACCGGCCTAAGCCCTTAGCTGGGAAACAAGCAGTCAAGCACTCAGTGCGGACTCAGCCGGACTGCTTCTAAGTTAAGTCATAATTGCCCATGCCAATAGAGCAAAAAAAGACACTCAAAAGTAAGGCCCCACTTTTCAAAAGGTGCTTGCTGTATGCTAATTTACACTGGATTTGCCATAAACATGCTAAAGATTAGCATTAGCGATTTTAATTGCCAATTTCAACACCTCCAAATTTAGTAAAAAAAAACTACAACTAAGAAAAATGTAACAATCAAACAGCCGATGTGTAATAAGTACAATTCTTACAGTATAAGCACTTAGTAAGACTCAACAAACCGCAAGACTGGCATATTGAATTTAATGGCATAAACTACTTGCAGACTAAGGCACTCCAGACAACATTGCCTATACTAGGGGTCGGCAACCCAGAATGTTGAAAGACCCATATTGGACCAAAAATACAAAAAAAAATCTGTCTGGAGCCGCAAAAAATTAAAAGCCTTATATAAGTGTTATAAGTCTAAGTCCAAGTCTAATGAAGGCAACACATTATGCAAGTGTCTATATTAGCTATAATAGCCTACTATCAAAATGACTGTCGCAGGCTGACGCAAATCTTCTCTGCCAAAAATGTTGACGTGTAATATTTACAGTATTCTACACATTTTTACAACATTGAAAAACATTAGTGGAACAGAGGTTTCTCAGAGGATGAGATAACTTCTGGAAATAACTGGCTTGGAATGACCAAAGGCATAGATGTGTGTGTCCAAGTTAAAGGAAACGGCAGGCTGTCTTCTTCTAATGGATTTACTACAATCTTAGCAAGCTGGGTAAAGTTTGCTGTGGTCTATACCGGCACACTAACAACTATCAGAAATGCAGTCAATATTACAATTACATAATATGTCATGAGACATGCTAATATAAATTAAATACACAGAGGACATGAGTAAAGGAAATTAAATGAGCTCAAATATACCTACAAATGAGGCATAATGATGTAATATGTACATGCAGCTAGTCTAAATAGCATGTTAGCATCGAATAGCTTGCAGTTATGCAGTGACCAAATATGCCTGATTAGCACTCCAACAAGTCAATAACATCAACAAAGCTCATCTTTGTGCATTCACATACAGCATAAAAAGTTTGGTGGACAAACTGAGACAAAGAAGGAGTGGCATAAAACATGTCTTTCTGTAACAGCGTCACAACTTTTTAATTGTTCATAGGGCGGCGCTAAAGCGGCTCTAGAGCCACGGGTTGCCGACTCCCGAGTTAGCAAGTTAGCTGTACATTCAGAAGATGGACGGCTTGGATCTCCATTTGGATATCTCTGTGTGGAGTTTGCATGATCTTGCTTTGTGTTTATTTCGGGTACTCCCACATTCCAAAAACATGAAAATCATGTAATCTTGTCCAGTCTTAACTTCTGAATCTTAATTCAGTGATGGTCATTTTCAGCCTTCTTTACTCTGGCCATGTCTCAGAGCACTTAACATCTTGAACTCGTAGACACGTTGTACATGTAAACAAACTACGACTCTAAGCCGCGGGTTGCCGACCCTCAGCCTATACACACCGGCCATCTAACGTCTTGGAATTGCAACTGCATGCAAAGTCTAATACGGTTTAACATAATACTTGAAAATGAGACTCAAAAGTGAAAGAAAACACGCTTTACAACTTAACAGCACAGCTGTCACAGCTACCAATTAAAATCGGTACCGTTGAATACCGCTATCCATTTTTGGTATTAGGAATTGGTACCGTATGTGTTCTAAAGTAAAAGGTGTCCATGCCTACGCGTGTGTTAATTTAATCAGTAAACAAAGCCGTGTGAGCACACAAACAATGTTCTTGAATATAAAAAGAGTGCCAGTACGTGCCGTTGTAGAAAAGCATGGAGCTGGCGTTCGTTTTATTTATCCATTTCTTGTGTCTTTCATGTGTTGCATTATTTTCTACATGTAACTCTAGAATTATTATAAAAAGTGTTTTGAAAATTTTTCGATTTGGTTTTCAATGGACCCTTTGGAACATATTTGCAGACAACAAAGAAAACACAGCTAGGTATTCATATTTACATATTCATATGTCATAATTTCATGACCATACATTCTATCATGGATTGCCTTCTATGGGCACAATCAATAAGCGATCAATACAGAAAACAATAGTCTGATAAATGGAAGATAGAAATGGCCTTAAATACTTTCATGTAACTGCTTTGTGAAGGACATTATTTGACATGTTTTCACTCACCTGTGGTTTCACCTCTTGTTTGACCCGTGAAGAGGATTCACACTGCCATCAGGCACCCCGGTCTCCCAAAGACAAAACCAAGGAACTGAGGAAGAAAGGAAAAGACGACACTTAAGACCATTGATATTTTAGTCGCGTGACATCCTGGCATGTCCTTTATTAGGATATACTGAGGAGAGGTGAGTGAGAAGGACACCGGGAGGAGAGAAAACCCACCGCTCTCTGGAGACGGCGGCGCTCAGCAGACGCCAGCCAGGCCGAGACCACAAGCCCCCTCTCCTCTGCATCCTCCGCATCCCCCTCCAGCGCTCCTCCTCTCTCCTTTCATCTTGAGTCATTGGGAAGCGTAATGAAAGAAAGGTGGATGAATAATTCAGCGGCGTAAAAGATAAGATCTTCTTTTGTGTCCTTTTTCTGATGTTTTCACTTGTGTGTGATTTTAACCTTTTGGCCCGCTAAACTTCTTAAATAGGACGCCGTGTCTGCTGCAGCAGTTCAGCCCCATCAGCGCTGATTTCTTTAGGCGTCAAGCTAGCGCCTTAACTCCTCATTCGCAATAGCCGTCGAGTGGCGAGCGGTGCCTGATCCTTGGAGATCATGTCAAACTGAAATGGGATTAGAGGTGTGGAGCATCTGTCCACCCGGTCAGGGTCTTTATAGAGCACGGCTTCTTGCTACACCTGGTGTACTGCACAAAAAGAAGGCCCTGATATGTGGTCCGTGTCCATCACGAAGGTGATGGCACCACTGACTATGGATGGAGATAAAATATTGAGGGAGGTTTGGCGAGACTGGCAATGAGGGCAAGCCCAAGTAAAAGAACCAAAATATTAAAATAGAGTGGAATACAAAAACAGTTAAATCATTTCAGTGGCACTCTTGAGGATTTGGTGAGACCGAGTCAGGATACGTCAAACGCCATGCTTCCATTTGCCAATGTGGAGCAACCAACACGTCTTCTTAGGCAAAGTGTGTAGGCAACACATGTAAACAATGCCACACACAAAAAAAAATCTACCGCCCCCACTATGACGGGAACCGAACAAAATCGGGGGATTCGTTCCTTGAAGAAAATGTAGGCCAAAGTCGGGCGCTCCATTCGCCGTCATTGTCTGCACGCCTAAGTTTGTGATGAACATCAAAGAGCTGTGGAAATGTGGGGGAGACAGAATCGGGCTGCCGGGGCTCCCTCGGCAGTGCTTCCTGCCTGATGTTTGGCGACGTGAACCAAGACGAATCGTACACAAGCAATATTTGGAGGGGTGCGGGGGGGTGGAGCAGAGTTGGGGGAAGGGAGCTTGCCTTCCCAAAAGGTTGGATGTTGTTGCCATGTACAACTAGGGAACGATCACACAAGGAAGCTTAGATCTCTCTCTCTCACACACACATACACACACACACACACACACACACACACACACACACACACACACACACACACACACACACACACACACACACACACACACACACACACACACACACACACAAATAGACAGGAGGAAGCGCATCGTCAACTTGCAATTTTTGGTGGTATATTTTGTTTTTGTTTACACACACACTACAAAGCAACCCCTCCACTACTTGTCAGATTTACAATGTTTTGCAGCCATAACAACGTTATATTTGAGGCCACAACAGTAAGCATGTGCTCTAAGTAAGCAGCTCTAAGTGCTGCGTGCATGCAGCCATCAAAGCAAGTCCCAGCGCTGCATTACTCGGATTTATTTCAAATTGAGTCAGTGGTGAACGTGGCCATGCAGCTCCAAATGTGCAGCTCACCTTGGGGCTAATGTTCTCTGTCATCTAGTCAGCAGAGCTCTCCTCCTGGCAGCATGGAATTAAGGCAGCAACAAGAGAGAGAGACAGCAGCCTTACATTTCTCTGATGAAATGATTTCTCTCCTCCCCCTCCAGAGCTGCGGCGAGGAAGCCGGTTTCCTCTATGCCGCTGCTAGGACAGACTCATCCATGGGCAGGGGCGCCGTGTGTATGCAGAGGCTGCCATGTCTCCTATTGTTCCAGGACCAGCGAGGAAGGAGGCTTCCTAGCAGACCCTGCCTACTACAACAGCTGGGGACCAGCCCCCCCCCACAACTCCTGCCTCTGCCTCTTCTGCTAAACATTAACCCTGCAGCTGCTGGTTGAGGTCGTAAAGAGGAGAGGGGGGTTGTGTTGGTGACTGAGACCCCTCCATGAAGGGAGCACAAAGGAACAGGAGAGGGAAGGAGAGCGAGGATATCCGACGAGCACAGAAGGAGAGAAAAGCTGTGTTCTAAGAGGATTGTCTCTCTTGGTCACTTTTGTGATCAGTGTTTTAACTGTGGGAAGGTGCAGTGGAGAGGATGTGCTCCAAGAGAGTCAGCCACACTAACACTTTGCTAATTGACCTGCTTGATCCAAATGAAGAAATGGAAATCAGTGAACACTGAAACAAAAACCATCAAAATATGTCCGTCATGATGATGTTTCCAATGAGGATGTGCCAATCCCACCGAAAATCCACCGATCAGTATCGGCCGATTTTCGTGAAAAAGTATGTGATTGTCATTGCCGATAAATAACTACCGGTCGCCCACCACATCTGCGGTCCCCTCCAAGGTTTCTCATTGTAGCCCATTGGGTTGAGTTTTTTCTTGACCTGATGTGGGATCTGAGCCGAGGATGTCGTTGTGGCTTGTGCAGCCCCTTGAGACACTCGTGATTTAGAGCTATATAAATAAACTTTGATTGATTGATAAATGCCTTATAATGACAATATCAAAAGCCAATCCCCTCTTGCTAGTGTTGTAGTAATTTTCAGTCTTCTAGCTGACAAGCTAGCAGCTAATTATGTGTCTCCATTCACAGTGTGGAGATGCTCCCGTAAGTCAGTGGTTCTCAAACTTTTTTCACCAACTACCACCACAGAAAAACACTTGGCTCTCCAAGTACCACCACAACGTCCAATATTAAAACAGAGTAGCGTAGTAGGCATAAGCATTTATTAAAAACAAGACAGAGGTTTTATTTAACAAGTATATTTATTATTTGTGGCCACTGTAACATTACACACAGTTTGAACAGTAACACTGTGTTTGAATCACTGATGTGATTGTTTGGCGTGCCACTAGATGGAGCCCGCGTACCACTAGTGGTAGACATAAGTTAATATTAATCACCTCCATTACAGTAAATAAACTGCATTTCTTAATAGTTTAAGTATCGTTATCAATTATGGAGGACGAGGCTAAACATGTTACACACCGAGAGCAAGCAGAAGCAGGCATGATAATAGCAAAGCTAACCACTGAGGTAGCTTGAAACAACAGAAGAAACAAGTACCTAGTAAAGTTTAAGAAATGTAGATTGAACCAGGTTACAGCAGAAAGTAAGCAGTTATTACCAGGAACAAGTAGATTAATAAGTCGAGAGAGAGAGAGAGAGAGAGAGAGAGAGAGAGAGAGAGAGAGAGAGAGAGAGAGAGAGAGAGAGAGAGAAGAGAGAGAGAGAGAGAGAGAGGATAATATAATAGCAACTGTTGGTATGTCAGCATTGCCACAGAGGGTGGAACGATCCATTTATTGGTGGTGTCGACACCAAGGGCAATATCACAAGAGTGATTTGGTCAATATTTGTATTTTATCCAAAAAAATTTTTTTTATTTTTGTTCATGTATACAAACTGTGGAATAGTTCCCTGAACACAGGACAATTTGGAGGGCAAAAACCAAATCATCTAAATGCGTAGCAGATAGTACACTAGTTTTTGCTTTTGTTGAGTTAATGTGTGCTATTGACTTTGTGTTGCTCAAAAAAATGTATCTAATAAAAAAATAAGGAACTACTTAAAACATTGTGCTAATATTGTTAAATTGTAAATAGCACTCACAATAACATTGAAAGATTTACAGTTAATGCAAGTGATCGGTGTCGGCCGATCTCACTCATGGATAATCGATATCGGTATCGAAATCGGAATCAGCAGGATAAATCCCCGATCCCTACTTTCCATCTAACAGAAGCAAAAAGTACATGTCACACTGAAAATGTTTCCAAGAAGGTTGCAAACGACTTAAACGACTGATTAATGTTGTATTACGGCCAATGGCTTTCATTAATGATCACTCCAAGTCACACGCACACGCACACGCACACACACACACACACACACACACAGCTGATAGAAAGATACAACCTAGTAGTACAAAGAGGGGGTCCATGCAGCACAGATCAAACATGCACAAGAACTGCGAACTATATGAACGTTCTTTAGCTCAATTGGCCCTAATTAGGTAGACGTGCGTCGTGACCTGCATCGACATTACACTAAACCAGACTTCCTATAGTCTAAATCAGACACCCTCGGGCACATCACATGATCATGTCCCTTGTTTCAAGCCATCGTCATTCACACTGGACCAAAACAGTCAACCCACTTTGGCCAGCAGAGAAGCGTCCCAGATTCAATGGCTGCTTTTCAACAATGTCCACAATGATGGAGTCCATGCGGTAAGGTCAAAATATAAAAAGACGAAGGGGGAAATTGACCTGAGAAGTATGCTTAAGTCATATTAGACTAACTACAAAAAATGACCACATGTTAATTATTACTTTAAAATACTTCAATCTATCCTCACCAAAAATACATGTCTTCTTAAGGTGCACCGGACTATAAGGCGCACCTTCAATGAATGGCCTGTTTTAAAACTTTGTTCATATATAAGGCGCACCGCATTATAAGGCGCATAGAATAGACGCTACAGTAGAGGCTGGGGTTATGTTATGCATCCCGTAGTTGCGAGACCTGTTGTGGCTCAATATTGGTCCATATATAAGGCGCACCGGATTATAAGGCGCACTGTCAGCTTTTGAGAAAATTTGAGGTTTTTAGGTGCGCCTTATAGTGCGGAAAATACGGTAGTCCGTTTGCAGCTATTATTGTCGAAATAGCTGGGAAAAATATATTTTAAAAAAACAGTTGCTGAAATGTGAGGTGTGTACTCATATTTCTTGTGTACTACATATGACTCATCCTGGCTGTCTGGTCACCAGTGTGAGTTCACACAGCAGACACTAATGATGTCACTTCACAAATACTTTTCAACTACTTGGTTAGTCTGCCTAAAATGTCTCTAATTCCTAAATGGTAACAAATGCCACACTGTGGCGAAACCTCTGGAATTAGAGGTGAAAACCGACACTTTTTGCGTATTTTGAAATTATTTGTGGTGATGTATAGAGGCAAAATTATAATTTAAAAAAACGTCACCAAATTGTACAGAGACAGTCAGCTCTTATTTGTGAGTTGAAAAATTTTAAAAAGTGAAATTATAGACTTTAGATTAGGGTTCTTCCAACCTTTTTTTTTTTCTGAGAGATACTTTTACCAAATAAAAATGACCCACGAATACTATTTGTTTTATTTTCATTCGCTATTTCAACCCAAACAAAGGAAAAACGCTTGTTTTGCCAGATCATGAACGAAATGTTGGTATCCACAACTCACATTTATTATTCTAAATTGTTGTTTATTTATATACTATATTTATTTCTAGTGCGTGTTTTTATTACTTGTTGAGTTGGTTTTACAAAAATAAAGGGTTTTGTGTTTTATATGCATGGCAACAGAAAATGTGTACGTGTACTTAAATTAGGCAGCAGATCTCCAATCCAACAGTGTGGTAATTGTCTTTATACCGTCTTGTGCTTATTAGTCAATAAACATGTCTGATTTGAACAGGTATACAGTAAAAATACTGAGCATTTAAGCAAATATTCTATGACTTTCTTTGTGAGCCGCCCAACATCACCTGACAAGCTACTGCTCGGAGACTCCTTTATCACCGGGGGCCGTATGGCGTAGTAGGTAGAGCGGCCGTGCTAAAAACCTGAGGGTTGCCGGTTCCCTCCCCGCCTCTTGACATCCAAATCACTGCCGTTCTGTCCTTGGGCAGGACACTTCACCCTTGCCACCAGTGCCGCTCACACTGGTGAATGAATGATAGGTGGGGGTCGGAGGGGCCGTAGGCGCAAATTGGCAGCCTCGCTTCCTTCACTCTACCCCAGGGCAGCTGTGGCTACAAATGTAGCTTACCATCACCAGGTGTGAATGAATAATGGGTTCCCACTTCTCTGTGAGCGCTTTGAGTATCTAATAATAGAAAAGCGTGATATAAAATCTAATCCATTATTATTATTATTATATCATTATGTCACAAAAAATCAATAAAAACAAAATACACAAAAAGTCAGTGAAACACAGCAATCAGTATGATCTCGTGCCATACTGTACAAACATTTACCTGAAAAAAAGGGATTTTCAACACAACCCTCCCACATGATTTTTGGGCTTCTCTGCTGTTGTTTTTATGTCCACTCTCTTTGTCCCGTTGTCAATTTGAGTTGATTACGTGACAAGCAATGTACACCAATGTTTACTGAGCAGACCGGAAGATGTGCCGATCTGGCTGCCGGCAGTACTGGAGAGGATTTTGTTTATTAATGGATGGTACAAATACGAGAACGGGATACAAATGAGGGTGTTCCTCTAGAGAAACGGGAAGTCTGTGCAGTGCACACTTGAAACTAACATATTGTTAAATTACTACCTCTGATCAATCAAAACTGTGCATTTAAACCAGGGGTGCTCATTACGTCGATCGCGAGCTACCGGTCGATCTCGGGGGGTGTGTCAGTCGATCACCAGCCAGGCATTAAAAAAATAGTCCTAAAAATGAGCGATCATAAATCTTCACTATGACGTCACTTTCGTCACTTGATTGACATTCACGGCACCCGAGGGTCTTCTGAGATGACGCTGACTGCTGCCAGCTCATTAAAATTACCGACTGGAAGGCGAGAAACACTTTATTTCAATAGACTCTGGCGCCGTACCTGTCGTCAAAACTCCAAAGACCGACTGCACAGTTGCACAATAAAAGCTCTGCTTCATCCTGCCTGCGCTACCAAAATAAGAGTCTCAGAAAGCTGGCATGCACAAGCTAGCAAGCTACGGAGTTTGCCGACAATGTATTTCTTGTAAAGTGTATACAAAGGAGTACGGAAGCTGGACAAATAAGATGCCAAAAACCAACCACTTTCATGTGGCATTGGACAGAAAGGAGGACTTTTTTTCTCCTCCATTCGAAAATGCGGACATTATCAGCACTACGGTGTGATTCCAATCAATGCAAGTAATCAGAATCAGGTAATAAACCAACTTATATTCTTGTCTTCATGAAAGAAAGGAATCTATATGTGTTAAACATGCTTGTATTATCTTTAAACACCTTTAACTTGTAACAATATTAACTATATGTGTTAAACATGCTTGTACTATCTTTAAACACCTTTAACTTGTTAACAATATTAACTATATGTGTTAAACATGCTTGTATTATCTTTAAACACCTTTAAGTTGTTAACAATATTAACTATATGTATTAAACATTCTTGTATTATCATTAAACACCTTTAATTTTTTAACAATATTAACTATGTGTTAAACATGCTTGTATTATCATTAAACACCTTTAACTTGTTAACAATATTAACTATATTTATTAAACATACTTGTATTATCATTAAACACCTTTAATTTTTTAACAATATTAACTATATGTGTTAAACATGCTTGCATTATCATTAAACACCTTTAACTTGTTAACAAAAACATATATTTCATAAATAAGTAAATATAAATTATATATATGAATGAGGTAGATCCCCACGACTTGATCAATTGAAAAGTAGCTCCCCTGCAGAAAAAGTGTGAGCACCCCTGATTTAAACAATTGTAAAGGCATTTAACACGACTGGTTTATGTGGTTAATTGTTCACTGTAAATATTATAGATGATATATGGACAGTACTTTTACTGCCTATAAAGAGCATCGCCTATTAATTTTTGATGAATGAAATGATAACAGTTAATAAGGCCTGAGCAGTAAGCATGCATCACACAACTTAGCCTTGCAATGACTTCAAATAAGTGGATGAGAGATTGTTAAGACCCTAATGCACAGCGACATACGTATGGGGATGAATGGGACAGCGAGGGACTCCCTTCCCTCCTAAGAGGGTCTTGTGGCTGAACAGGCCTGACCTGAATGAGAGACAGTCACATGGTTCCCTGGAGCGAACACAAGCCAGAGAGGATGACTGTGGAGATAAAAAGGCCTATTGTCACACGCTCTGCCATCCCCTTTTTTTGACACGCTGAATGCTTGACAAACTCAATGTAATGTGAGAGCCACACATGAGGAAGTCCCTGGGCAGCAGAATAAAGCGTCTCAACGGAAGAAAAAGTGTCTGTGGACAACTTCTCCCCTAGGAAGTGACACGTGAGAGAAGTCACGCGGAACACAACACACTGAATCTTAACAAATGTGTCTGTCACAGAACATTTCATCACAAAAACAATAATAAAGAAAAGTTGCATCGATTGCAGCATGTCCGTTGATGTGTGATTCCGTTTCACACATTTTGTAATGGTGCGCTAGAGTCATACCTCAGTTTTAATTTCTGGTACGGCGAGGGAACAAAACCGCTTAGACTTAAAGGGGAACTGCACTTTTTGGGGGCTAACACATCCGCTTGCGACGGCATTCTATGGCATTAGCCGTAAGCTATCTGCTGTGTCAACAGCTGAATTGCTTTTGAGTTTATAATGCACAACACTGCGATAAGACACCAATCTGTATTGACTGAAAAACATGAACAATCATATTACAGTATCTGTAAAGTATTAGCCCACATTTCATGTTTCGTTTGTACACAGTAGCTTGACAGCATATGTACTGTAGTTGAAATAACACGCATGATCATGATCATGTACCACTCGATGGACGGTTGTCTATTTGGTGCAGCTAGCCGGGGAAGTTTTTCGCAGTTGATTTTGGGTAAGCACGCCTTTTATGTCGGTATAGCTTGGCTTCAAGTTCCACATTTGTAACGTCCAGTCATGCCAACCTCACTCACCCAGATTGCGTCTACTGAAACGTTTCACCCTCTGTTCGTGCTCGCTTCTATAACCAGCAGTTCATCCTCCGTATATTCAGCTTAAAAAAGATAAGGTTGTGAAGCTTCAACTGTCCAAAAATAGTCGTCTTTGTTGTCTATTACCAAGTCTGCCATGATTAGAACACACTTGCGTTTTGTTTCCGGAAGTAGGAACATACATTTGTTGCCGGAAGTCGGAAGTGCGCTGCTATTGGACCGGAAATAAATGCGGTGAGGAAGGAATTTCAGGTAATGTATAAAATAACCAAAATACTGTAAATATTGTACATATTACATATTGTTATAAAGGTGTCTGTTACTACATTATATATAGACTTGCAGTGTGGCCACAATCATTCCATTGCCTAAAAAACCCACAATCTCCTCCCTCAATGATTATCGCCCCATTGCACTCACCCCCATCATAATGAAGTGCTTCGAGAGGCTGGTAAAGGAATATATTGTCTCCAGACTTCCCCCCAAATTCGACCCATACCAGTTTGCTTATCGCCCTAACCGCTCCACAGAGGACGCCATCTCCTCTGCACTCCACCTGAGCTTAGAACATCTGGAAGGAAAGGACACACACGTGAGGATGTTGTTTCTGGACTTCAGCTCAGCATTCAACACCATCATCCCGCAGCACTTGGTGAGCAAACTGGCCCCCCTTGGATTCAGTACCCCCCTATGCAACTGGCTGCTTGACTTCCTCACAGACAGACCCCAGTCTGTGAGAGTGGGCAACAACACCTCCAGTGCCATCTCCCTGAGCACCGGCTCCCCCCAGGGCTGCGTCCTGAGTCCGCTGCTGTTCACGTTGATGACCCATGACTGCTGCGTCAGGTCCACTACTAACCACATTGTGAAGTATGCGGACGACACAAGAGTAGTGGGCCTCATACGTGACAACAACGACATGGACTACAGGGAAGAGGTGAAACATCTGGTTTACTGGTGCAGAACCAACAACCTGGTCCTGAATGTCAACAAGACCAAGGAGATCATCGTTGACTACAGGAGGCACCAATCCAGCCACGCTCCACTCTTCATCAACGGCACAGCGGTGGAGATAGTAAGTTAAAGTTAAAGTACCAATGATTGTCACACACACACTGGGTGTGGTGAAATTTGTCTTCTGCATTTGACCCATCCCCTTTGATCACCCCCTGGGAGGTGAGGGGAGCAGTGGGCAGCAGCGGTGCCGCGCCCGGGAATCATTTTTTGGTGATTTAACCCCCAATTCCAACCCTTGATGCTGAGTGCCAAGCAGGGAAGTAATGGGTCCCATTTTTATAGTCTTTGGTATGACTCGGCCGGGGTTTGAACTCACAACCTACCGATCTCAGGGCGGACACTCTAACCACTAGGCCACTGAGTAGGTAGTAAGCAGCACCAAGTTCCTGGGTGCAGATAACTGACAATATAACCTGGTCCCTACCCTACACACCGGAGCTCTTGTAAAAAGAGCTCAGCAGCGCATGCACTTTTTGCGTCGGATGGAAAGAGCACAGCTCCCTCCCCCCATTCTCACCACATTCTACAGAAGCACTATAGAGAGCCTACTGACAAACAGCATATCTGTCTGGACTGGAGCCTGCAGTGCCTCAGACTGGAAGTCTCTCCAGAGAGTGGTGAGGACGGCGGAAAAGATCATCAGGACTCCTCTTCCTCCTATCCAGGAGATCGCAAAAAGCCGCTGCCTGACCAGGGCTCAGAAAATCTGAAGAGACTCCTCCCACCCCCACCAAGGACTGTTTTCACTGCTGGACTCTAGAAAGAGGTTCCGCAGCCTCCGAAGCAGAACCTTCAGGTTCTGTAACATCTTTTTCCCTCAGGCCATAAGACTCTTGAACGCATCATAATTATCCCCTCAACTCCCCCCAAAATGGATTAACTCGCTGTAAAAAAAAAAGACAATATAACATACATCCATAAACGTGGATGCATATGCAAAAGGGCAATATATTTATCTGTACAGTAATCTATTTATTTATTTATATATGCACCTTATTGCTTTTTTATTCTGCACTACCATGAGCTGATGTAACGGAATTTCGTTCTTATCTGTACTGTAAAGTTCAAATTTGAATGACAATAAAAAGGAAGTCTAAGTCTAAGTATATCAAACGGTTTCGAAGTTGTTTTAGAGGGCTTTGAAGGCTACAATGTGACTACCATTAGCTGCATCTTGCAAGTGTGTTCTTGTCTCATAATGATTGTAAACGATAGGCAAAATTCCAAAAAAAGGGCAGTTCCCCTCTAAATGATTTAAAAAATAAAACATAAGAAACGTCAAACAGCTAGCAGGTATTTATCTAATGAATAAAATTCTCAACAAAAAAATACATCAAATAGGACTGTCAAAATGAACACGTTAATGCTGATTAATCTATCATCAATATTAAACTGATTAAAAATGTTGACATAATTAACCAATCTGCAGCGCAAAATGACTCAAAATCCCCAAAATGTCTCTGGCAAGGCATTTTGAGCAGTTTTTCCAAGTAGTGTTAGCTCCACGCTTGTGTAAATGGACAGTTGATATGATAATGACAGGCTGCAGAAGCAACCATGTCAATATGGAAGACGCTAAACAACACAAATCACTTCTTTAAATACCACATAATCAACAAATTAATGTGAATAAATATTTGTTAGAAAAAACAGATAGGTTTTTGTTAACATAAACACGTTTAAAGGTGATTAATAAATGTGTTTAGTGCATTTGTATATTCCCTTCTTTCTTTAAACACCAATAATATGGATAAAAAATAAATCATATCTAATCACGCTCAATCAAAATTAATCCACAGCAACATTGTGATTAATCGGATTTGTTTCTTTTATCATTTGAGAGCACTAGCATGAAATTATATCTTGTCACACTGGTAAAATAATTGACTAAGTAGTTTTTTGTTCAAATTGTTGGGTTTTTTGCCTAAATCATCTCCTCATGACGCCAGCCACCTATTGTAAAATCGCCTATATCCTAAGTTGTACAGATCATGTGATTTTACCCCTTTAAGATAATGGCCTCCGTGTGACTTAAATGGAAACTGCACTTTTGGGGGGAATTTTGCCTATCGTTCACAATCATTATTTGCTTGACTTATGATTTTAAAGCAAGTTATCCCTCAAATTGCACAATGTAAAAATGACAATAGATTTTACGAAAAAATTCTGGAGACTGAGCTGCCAGTTTCGAACTGTAAAAAACAGCTTTGGTACCATTTGTCCATACACAGTAGGTAATACATTATAAAAAACAACATCCGTAGATTTTAACGGGAAAAAACTAGCAGCTTCGTTGCATGCATTTTGACATGTAAAAAAACAGTGCTACTGTTTTAGCATTCCATTTACAGTTATATCCTGTAAAAAAACAGCTAATTTCGCGGTAAAATTCTGGCGACTGAGGGCTTGATTTACTAAAGTCCAAATACCATGCGTTAACCAGCGTGTGCAAAAAATTTAATACGGTAGCTATGAGGGGGCGTGTTGCTTGTGATCTACTAACACTGCGTGTGCAATTGAAGCGTGGCGCAGACCACCTTATTTAAATGAGGATTTTGCGTGCATATGGGGCTTTTACCACCGAGACATTTCATTTTCTGCACATTCATGTTATCATGCGACTACCTGTGTGCGATGTGTTGAACCAGCAGCACACATCTATAATGTGTAACAACTTTTCTGAATCACAATCTAGACAACAGAAACATATGCACACTGACACTTGATTCTGTGCGTGAGGCTGTGGATCCCATCAGAAATTACTCAAACGCAAGAAAATGCATATTAAAAGACGTATTTTTATGTAGGACATATATTATAGTAATATATTACCTAAATTTAAAAAAACGAACTACATTAAAAAACAATGGCAGTAAACACCAAAACACATTAATTGAATTAATTTTAATCAGCCCCTTAAGTTCTCTAGCAGCAATACAATTATGAAATGAAATTGCTAAATAGTCTAATATTTTCATTTCTGATCGTCCACCAAATTGTTGACATACACACATAGGACGTAGGATTCTCATCCAATCCTCATCTCTGTGTGTAGATAAATCACATTGCACGTGCTAAATATTTATATGTACATTTTCTTCTCCCAGTATTATGGGCGTTTTGATGATTAGCATATATTTCGCATTTTAATGGAGACGGAGACGCAGAATTGATTCTCTGCCTTATTCTGGTCACTTAACAGATACAATCCACTAAACACATGCAAAGCTGATCTACTAAACGTGTGCAATCAAGTTTGCACGTGTTCTAGTACACGCAAACCTCAAGTAAATCAGGCCCTTAATTGCCAGATTTTTTTTTAGTAAAAGCTAAAGATTTGTATTTTTTACAGCAAACGTAAAAAAAGATAAGCAAATGCATAGGCAATTATTTACAGTGACTATACATTTACATGTATATTCTTATATCATTCAGTGTTATAAGCAGCCCTCTTAGGGTAACCATAACTGCGATGTGGCACTCAATGAAAACGAGTTTGACACGCCTGATATAGAGTAATCGATAGATTACTCGATTCCTAAAGTGATCGATAGCTGCAGCCCTATTGCAGATCAATTTAAATATTGAACGATATTTGTCTCATTGTATATTTAGCAGAGGTGAGTTGGTGAATAATTAATATAATTAATTACAAGTCCTGATTCTGTAAATGACTCATTCATGACTAGCATGTCTCTCCAATGTGCATTATCACAATAAATTTCAAACCTCTTTTGTGGGTTTGTATCGTTAAACCTAGTATAAATACATATTGTTTCTATTGTGCATTACCAGTTAGGAGCGTTTGGACATTGCAGCGTGTTTGCCTGGCAGCCACCGTACAATCGCTAGCCACGTCTCCTGCTTGCCAAAGGCCGGGCAACATTGTATTTGTGATACTAAGCGCACTTCCTGTCCCTCACTCACTGTGTACGGGCAGTGGCGGTTCTAGCTCTCTCTCCTAAATGATGCAACAATTAACTGCAAAAATAGCCGGAGGGTTAATCAATAATGACCAAAAAAAAACATTGTCTGCCCCCACCGAGCAAGCGTAGCTAGGGAGAAGCAACGGTTCATCAGCACATGGTTGATTTGAATAGTTTCTGTGCACATAATGTGAGACATCATCCTTGAATTAGAGTTGTAAATCAGACTTGCAGGGTACAAACGCTCATTGAGGGCCTGGACACTTTAATGGGTAGTAATGTGCACAGCTCCGTGTGGGGATAGAGCACAGCCACTCCATCCCTCCCTAAAGACGTGTGCAGGGTGTACAGTTGTGATAATAAAGCTCCAGAGGTGTTTATGTGCTTATTTGCATATATCGGCCCTCATCAGGCTGGAGCTGTAACCAGTATGCTGGGCAAGTGTGTAACGTACACCAACGAATTGTCTTATTTTACACAAACGATGGATTACTACAGATCCACCATTGACTCTTGTTCATTAGCAAAAGCAGCTACGACTACCATGCTAGTTGTATTAGCTTGTTGGTTCCAAGCAGGCTAAAATATTCCCATTAGGCTGACATTAAAAACACTGCTGGTCGCTGAATTTGTTGAGCAGATTCATTATCGTAATGTTTTTGTAACTTTTTGGGATATTTAAGTAGAAATGACATAAATAAACACACAGCTTACCCTGATGCTGTGCCACATGTGCTTGTTAGCATCTGGCTCTGAATGATGCGTTTAAGGGGACTTGGTTATGGCGGCACTGTGTTGAAGTTGTAAATGAGGCGAGTGAAAAAGCGACAATTTGGTGCTTCAAATTTTTAAAGTTTCAACTAAATTGTCTTTCCAAAGCTACAGCAACCTTCCTAAATCCATCAAATGCATCATCCCTGGGAGGCAGTGAGTTACTAAACTGTATAATCCTGTTTATACATCCATCCATCCATTTTCTACCGCTTATTCCCTTTGGGGTCGCTGGAGCCTATCTCAGCTACAATCGGGCAGAAAGCGGGGTACACCCTGGACAAGTCGCCACCTCATCACAGGGCCAACACAGATAGACCGACAACATTCACACTCACATTCACACACTAGGGTCAATCAACCTATCCCCAGGTGCATGTCTTTGGAAGTGGGAGGAAGCCGGAGTACCCGGAGGGAACCCACGCAGTCACGGGGAGAACATGTAAACTCCACACAGAAAGATCCCGAGCCCGGGATTGAACCCAAGACTACTCAGGACCTTCGTATTGTGAGGCAGACGCACTAACCCCTGTTCCACCGTGCTGCCCTCCTTACGGCATGTTTATAATATTGAAATGGTAGAAATTAGCACATTTTACACTTCAGCAAACCAGACAACCAGCATAAGCATTTGCGTGATTGGACAGCATATGTGATGTGTACGTTGTCCAAATATTTCAAGTGTACTGAATTTAGTATTTTTGTAAGCACCGACCCAATGCTGTCTGTACTACCGGGTATCGATTTAAGTAAAAGCAAACGGTGCCATATTTCAATTAGAGCTGCGTCGATAAAACGATATCAATATATATCGCAATAGAGACGTAATCGACATAAAAAAAAATTGTTAAATTGTTCGACATATGTATATATTTTCTTGCTCGGAAGAAACCGGAAAGAATGAAACATTGTTGGTAGCATGAACAAAGGCACTCACGGTCTGATAACCAAGCAAAACAGGAAGTGGTCAGCGAGCAATGGAAGGGACAAACTAAACAAAAATGGTCGATAAAACAGGAAAACACACTTCAATAGTAAAGCAGTTTTTTTTAAATGGACTGTAGTTCTTTGCCACGCTCATCTTTACTTTTCAAACCTCATGCGTTCCCTATTCGGATGTACGGAAACAACAAGTAGGAACTAGAGTGCAGGACTGTGTGGAAAAATAACTGGCGGCACAGTGGGCCCGCTTCTCGGGGTCCTGTTGGTGGCCGGCCTGCCTACATGGGGCCGGTGGTTCCTGGTTACCTGGATACCGCACCTGCTGTTTTGGTTTGGGCCGTACTTTGGTTCCCGCACATACTGGCAGACAAACATATTGTACATACTAACACACATACATATGCACACACACGATTATTCATACATATGTACATTTATTCATACAACATACGTGCACACATAGGTACGTACGCTCGCACATACTTTGAACATACACAAATACAGTACATACATACACACAAACGGTATATACATACATACTGTACATACATAATGGGGCATTCCATCAAATTTAAGCAAAGTGCTATCTCTTAACCAAAAAAGGGTTTAATAAAACAAGTAAGTAATGATACATGCATTTTTACTGAGATTATATTATGATCTGTTTATACCCAGGGCACTCATTTAGATAGTAATAAGATAAATAAATACAAATCATCTTTTATAGGGTACTTTCTATTAACAAGAAGCTGTAACCCAATTGTGACCCCTAAATTTAAATGTATATAAATTCCACATAAAACATTTTTTTGATTTGTTTCAAAGGTGGAATTTAAAAGATCTGGATGATTAAGTTTAAATTGAAGTTTACGTTTCTATGTCTTTCAACAAAGGTTTAAAAACACATTTATTGTAGGCTTATTTTTTTAATTAAAAGACTGTGCTCAAAAAATCATGTCCCTAGTTTGTATGTCACTACCGAACCATAAATGCTTTAGAGGCGTGTCTGTATCTAAATTTAGGCCACACCCCTACATTTTTGACCAGGAAGTGACATTACGCATCTGCCCCTCATGGTTGAATGGTAAATCACCTAATCCTATAGTTTTTAAATAAATGTGTTTAGAGATGTCCGATAATATCGGCCTGCCGATGTTATAGGCCGATAAATGCGTTAAAATGTAATATCGGAAATTATCGGTATCGTTTTTTTTATTATCGGTATCGTTTTTGTTTTTTTTATTAAATCAACATAAAAAACACAAGATACACTTACAATTAGTGCACCAACTCAAAAAACCTCCCTCCCCCATTTACACTCATTCACACTCATTCACACAAAAGGGTTGTTTCTTTCTGTTATTAATATTCTGGTTCCTACATTATATATCAATATATATCAATACAGTCTGCAAAGGATACAGTCCGTAAGCATACATGATTGTGTGTGCTGCTGGTCCACTAATAGTACTAACCTTTAACAGTTAATTTTACTAATTTTCATTAATTACTAGTTTCTATGTAACTGTTTTTATATTGTTTTACTTTCTTTTTTATTCAAGAAAATGTTTTTAATGTATTTATCTTTTTTTTTTTTTTTTTTTTTTTTTTTTTTTAAAGTACCTTATCTTCATCATACCTGGTTGTCCAAATTAGGCATAATAATGTGTTAATTCCACAACTGTATATATCGGTTGATATCGGTATCGGTTGATATCGGTATCGGTAATTAAAGAGTTGGACAATATCGGAATATCGGATATCGGCAAAAAGCCATTATCGGACATCCATAAATGTGTTACAAAGTCTGAAAATCAGTGTGTATCTTTTAATACTGTCACTACCGAACACATGTTCTCTTGCATTATGTAAACGTTTTCAGCTTTTATGCAAAATATTATGTTTTTACGAGTGTACAACTCTTCCATAATGTGTTTGCTAGCCATATGCTTGCTAGCATTATTTAGTTATGGTCAAAATTAGCTAGAATTGTCACACCCAAAACATATGATAACGTTTTGGTGCAAAGTAGTTTAATCCTACTATTTTGAAATAATGTGGTCACAAAGTCTTAAAATAAGTGATTATTTTCAAGAATCATTGTTTAGATCATCTATTTAAAGCAAATAAGCATGTTTTTAATGGAATGCTGGTTTCTATTTGTAATTGTAGAGTTCATAGAAATAATCAACACAACAACATCCATCCATCCATCCATTTTCTACCGCTTGTCTCTTTCAGGGTTCCTCATCGCAGGGCCAACACAAATAGACAGACAACATGCCAAAGCCAAATAAAAAAATGGAAAAGAAAAGTTGAGAGAATACAGAGAAAGAGTGAAGGCTGATCCAGTTAACACCAAGAACATTTGAAGAAGGAATAAGACAGAAATAAAAAAGAAAGGAAGAAGGAAAGTTTGAAGTCATCAACGATTTATCGCCCAGGGAGCAAAGGAAGGCGAACTCTAGACCTGGAGGTCAAAGACTACGTGGTCAAAGTGGACCGAATCTGATTTTTTCGAGATCTAATTTTTTACAGCTGACTGTTTAAATAATAAGTAACATGTGATCTTTATCAGACTCCAGTATAAACGTGCACAGGCCCCAATGTCACGTGCGCCGTTCTATAAAGTGATAACAAAGGAAGTTGACCAGATTCTTTAAATGAACAAGGAAGTCACTACATGGCCACCACAGATCAGCGTGTTAGTGGGTTTGTGACGTGACCGTTGTGTAGAGGAAGTAGTCAGATGACGGAAAACAACTGAAGGAGGAGGAAGAAAAGCATTGCAGAAAGGAAAGTGACCAATGACGTAGCTCGACCAAAGAACGTCAAAGTTGCAAACAGGTCACATTGCCGTTTAAACTGCAGTCACATTTAATAAGATTAGATTCCAAACACATTCGGACTGCCTCCTGATGTGGCCCAATATGATACGAAAATATTAGACCTTGGAGCGTTTAGACTGGCAAAAATTATCCAATCTGATTTGGTGTCCATTGTAAACAGAGCCAAAGCAATGCTCATTAGTTTTCAGAAATTTTGTGAAAAACCTCAAGAATTATCTGTCTGGTTTTTGTTGCAGTGCCTGGTGTCTGGGTCACGGGTCGGAGCCACCTTCACGCAAACCTGATTCCCATTTCCTCCTGACTACTTAAGCTCTCCAGTCCATTCACTCGTCGCCAATAGATTCCTGCAGGTTCACCCTTTCAGTCGTGTTCATCTCCTCTGCTTAGGCTCCACCTTACGATTCTCTTTCCTGTAGCTCTGCTGCCGTGTAGTGTTAACTGTTTCCTGTCCACACCTTTTGTGTGCGATTTCTGGTTTTTCACACCTTTCGTGTACATCCTTAGTTATTTTTCCCTCACTTCTTTTTGAGTGCACTTTTTGTTTTTTTTTGTTGTTTTTTTTCTCTGCGTTGGCGTCCTAACGCACAAAGCTGACCGTGACACTGCCTTGATAGTTGAAGGGCTTATAATTAGAGGAAGGTTACATTTGAAATAAAAATATCAACATTTAATATATTTTTCTCCTGGTCCATATTTTCCACAGGTCATAAAAAATATCAATATTTATCGATATTGACCAATAAAATCTATCAATTTTCTACTGCTACTAAGAACAAAACTTATATCGTGATACAGTTTTCAGCCATATCGCCCAGCCCTAATTTCAGTACCTTTGATGCTCCTGATGTCACGTCCGGTTGCAGACTACCGGACGGCTCAAACACTTGGTGAGGAAACAAGTACTCAAGCAGTGCAGCCAAACTGCCTCTGGTAGTGTTACAATTTTCAATGCCAACAAAGCAACTATGCCTGATGAAAAACACTCAAACAAAGTGGGGCCCCCTGTTTTCCAAAATGTGCTAGCTTGATGCTAATTAACATTGGCTTTGCCTTACACATGCTACTGATTAGCATTAGTGATTTTACATGGCAATTTAAACTCCAAATTTAGTAATAAAAACTCCAACTAAGATGTACGTTACTATCAAACAGTTGTTGTAAAAATAAGTACTATACTTTAAATAGTTTAAAGTCACAACATGAGACACCATTAGCACATTTCACTTAATGGCAAGGACTACTTCCTGACTAGGCAACACACCGTAGTCCATACACTACTTTCATATAACGTCTTGGAATTGGAACTACATGCAAAGTCTACTAAATAATACTTGCAATTGAGCAGGTTATTATAACTGTGCTGTCGAGTTGTTATATCTTGTTTTCTTATTACATTCCTGAGTCTTAAATAGATTTAACTATTAAACAATCACCATTTATTAACACACACAAAAGTACTGAAAATAAGTTACCTCTATCGTTCAAAAATAAATATATGTATCCCTACACGCAGCTGAGATGCAACAAAGAGGATATAAAAGATCTAAAGACATCAAAAAGGTTCCTGGAGATGTATTGCAAGAAGACAACATTTCCCAAGACTTGTGTGAACTATAATGAGTGACACAACTCTTTTGTTGAAAAGAGCCAGGAATGTTATTTCACTCTACTTTCTGTTGGGTGTTGCTATGCATCACTCGGTTATGGTCGCATTTGGCGACATCATATCTAGTGTTTTGGGCCGTCGGTGCGGTCGGCGTTCACGCTTGCCTAACTGGCACGGGCAGGCGGAAAACTAACACTCAGGCGGTCTCGGCCCGGCATACAAACCAGACTAGCAGAGCGAATTAAACAAAAATGACAAGAGTGAACACACTCTTAAAGACAAAAAAAATACACAACAAAGGTCATGTAAACACAGACATGAAGATGACCTTCCTCAGTGCACAAGCCAACTAAGTGTGAACAATGTGGCAAACCCCTACAACCACTGCTATGTAGAGTCAAGTACATCGGACATGACATTGTGGTCTTGGTGACATTTGGGCCCAAACACAATCAGCCTCCTCCATGGTGTTACGAACATGCTGCGTGAGACGTCCAGGGAACAAAGGAGACACAGAAGAGTCAAGGAGGCGCACGCGATGCAGCAATGCGCAGATTCACCACATTTTGGCCACGTGTAAGTAGCGGGATTTAGTAATGTTATCTCAACCTCCTCTCTCACTGCTCAGTCTAAACGGTAGAACTATTTATGGTATGGAATCAAAGACAATATGGATGTGCTTGTTTAAGGCACACTGATGTTTTGGATGGTGTAGATTGGAGTGAAGTGCTCACTAAGCACATAGTGGGAGAGGCTTTAAGGACGGTGGGGGTGAATAAAGCTGCTCAGTAACAACCTATTTCCAAGCAAATGAAAATAAACTGCAGGGGAGTACAAAGGAAGACTGTTTGGAAAAGGCAATGCAGCCTCATTATGGACTGTATAGTTTTCCAAGCACATGAACTCATCAAGCGGGTCACAGAAAATACGGCTCGGACCCTCGCGTCAATCCCTTCAGAATGGGAAGGGCCTAAGTTTGCAGTTTGATCCAACATATCCAACTTTATAAGCATTGTGACAATTTGATTTATCTTTTTCGACAAATCTTAACCCAAATAATGTTGCTGTTTGAGGCAAAGGTTTTTAACTTATGCAACCTTGGACAGATTTGACTTGAAAGTAAAGACATGACATCAAATGTGAACAGTTAACAAACATTAATTATGTAAAATGTACTTTTTAATGATTTAATAAAGTTATATGTGTCTCTACAGTAGTGCCTGTTTTCAAGAAATTCTCGCTTTTCAACTTTTCTTGATGTCTTCCTAATGGTTGTTGTACCACCTGTGACCCGCACATAGCTAGATTAGCCTGCCACATGTTTATGCCAGTAACCCATCTATCCATCCATTTTCTACCGCTTGTCCCTTATGGGGTCGCGGGAGGTGCTGGAGCCTATCCCAGCTGCATTCGGGCGGAAGGCGGGGTACACCATGGACAAGTCGCCAACTCATCGCAGGGCCAACCCTGATAGACAGACAACATTCACACTCACATTCACACACTAGAGCCAATTTAGGGTTGCCAATCAACCTACCCACAGGTGCCAGTAACATCTTTGTTAAAAAAAAAAAAAAAAAAAAAAAAATACAGGCTTCGCTACACATCTTAAAATTAAGCCTGGAGTTCTGCCAACTGTCAGCTACAGGCGTGGAAGCTTTATGTTGAATATTTTGTTTTTCTTCAGCCAATAAGCTAACCCAGCATGATGTAATGACTGTAATGTGGGGATGACGTGGGGTGGTCGGGAGAGTGGCCGTGCCAGCAACCTTAGGGTTCCTGGTTTGATCCCCAGCTTCTACCAACCTAGTCACGTCCGTTGTGTCCTTAAGCAAAACACTTCACCCTTGCTCCTGATGGGTCGTGGTTAGGGCCTTGCATGGCAGTTCCCGCCATCAGTGTGTAAATGTGTGTGTGAATGTGTGAATGTGGAAATAGTGTCAAAGCGCTTTGAGTGCCTTGAAGGTAGAAAAGCGCTATACAAGTATAACCCATTTTTGTTAACATTGTAGCTCAAATGGTTATGCTAATGTTACTGACGTTTGCATGCTAACTTAGAGATGTCAAAGTTAACGTGAAAATAACGAGATACGCAAATTTCCTTTAACGGCAGTATTTTTTTTAACGTGCAATCAACAAAAGCCCAAATCGTAAGTGCGGGAAAACGTACCAGCGCTGCAGCCACAAGCGGGTAAAAACAAAGCACAAATGGACAAGAAAGGGGCACACTGAAGAGCAAGGCTATCCCCAAAGCCCAAAAGTAGGGTCTCCTGACAATACCAAAGCCATGTGGATTTGACACCGCCACGAGCCGAGTCATCACCGAAGCAAGTTGTGTCCCAAAAGCTGCCAGCAGATGCAGAGTACCTCTGATCCTACCAACAGAGGCAGACCATGCCAGTAAGCCCACAACCGATTAACATTTCACAGAAATTGCCGAATTGGGTGTCAACAGCCTCAATGCTACAATATAGTGTAGTAGGAGGGGCCGCCCACAGCAGTTGCATTGTGGAGACTCAGGACGCACACCATCGACATGCACACATAGGCAATTTTTTTAGTTATCACTTCTATTTGCTGTTTTAACGTGACCCTTTGTCAGAAGTGGTTAGCATGTGTTTGTTTGTGTGAGATTGTGTGCGTGTCTGTAAAGAGTGTTTGTGTCCGTTTTGTGTTAAGCTGTTTTAAAACAAAAAGCATAATGTCTAAAAAAGAAACATTTGCATTAAGCTAACAAGTCCAAGGTTGATAGTAATAAGAACTTGAAAGCCATCAGTCGATGGTACTTAGACTTAGACTTAGACAAACTTTATTGATCAACAAGGGAAAATGTTTCTACACAGTAGCTCAGTTTCAAAGGATGGAAAGGACAATGCAGGTATTAAGTACCGGTAAACTAAAAATGTACCATAGTAGCAATATAAAATATAATATCCATCCATCCATCCATTTTCTACCGCTTGTCCCGTTCGGGGTCGCAGGGGGTGCTGGAGCCTATCTCAGCTGCACGTGGGCGGAAGGCGGCGTACACCCTGGACAAGTCGCCACCTCACCGCAGGGCCAACACAGATAGACAGACAACATTCACACTCACATTCACACACTAGGGCCAATTTAGTGTTGCCAACCCACGCAGTCACGGGAAGAACATGCCAACTCCACACAGAAAGAACCCGAGCCCGGGATTGAACTCAGGACTACTCAGGACCTTCGTATTGTGAGGCACAGGGGCGTCACTAGCTTTTAAGGACAGGGGGGGCTTAGTCCCCAGGAGATGCACAGGATGTGAGCGAACGTAGCGCACGAGCACAAAACCTCACAAACGGCTAACAAAGACTTAGAAATTATTCATTGTTATTATTATTATTTCAGTCGGTTTATTTTCAATCTGTGTTCAGTACAACAACAAACATGGGTTTGCACAGTGACATTTTGTTTACAGCATCAACAAGAAACAATTACTTGCATGATCCTTTAAGATACACTGAAACACAATGAAAGTCATGGCATTAGCCTCTATGTTATTACTTCACAACATAGAGGCTAATGCCACGACTTTCGCTCACAATACAATAATTGTTTGTTCCCAAATATTTTGAAGTTGCACAGATTACATTTTGGGCACATATGTGACTAAAATGGTTGTAAATTCAAGCCCTGGAAATATTACTTAATTACTTGAATTAAAGTAATATCTGGATCGGGATAATTTGGCTTATATATAATATATTTATATATATATATTATGGCAAGTCGTTAAGGAAATTAAATATATATGGAAGTCTGAATAGAAATGAGAAAGGTTTATATATACTGTAAATAAGAAAGACTTAGAGTCCGTCTGCTCATCTGAAAAAGAGCCAAAGCTGTCAAATTGCTGAGGGACCATCTTCAAATTTCAATGCTGAAACAAATAATGCAAACAATAAAATGTAACTTCCAGGGCTTGAGATTAACGTAGTCCCGTCGTCCCGGGGACGGTAAAAAAAATGCACGGGACGAAATTAAATGCTCCCCGGGATGATGGCTTTTAACCATTTTTTTTTCTTTTTATGTATTTATTCATATTACATTTTATATTAAATGTCTTGGTTTTTCCTCCCTCTGAAAATCCTATGAAATGTTTAACAAGCCATCCTATAACAATACAACAGCTATTAATGTAACAATACAATAAAACAAATATATTTAATGATGTTTTTTTTCATTATTTTAACAATAGGCTAATGTATATTACTTTATATGGATTCTACAAGAAACACAAAACTTAAAAACTAAATTATTTACAATTGCAGACACAAGGTTTCGTGCAGCTTCGCTCATTGTAAAGGAAGACGGAAGTCCACGCAGGAGAAAAATGACTACAAAGATGGTGTCTGGGTTTTTCTTATGTATATATATAAAAATGCATATTAAGTCTTTCATACATATACACAGAGGTGTGGACTCGAGTCACATGACTTGGACTCGAGTCAGACTCGAGTCATGAATTTGATGACTTTAGACTCGACTTGACAAAATGTAAAAAGACTTGCAACTCGACTTCGACTTTAACATCAATGACTTGTGACTTCACTTGGACTTGAGCCTTTTGAATTGACATGACTTGACATGACTTGCTACTTTCCCCAAAACCCAAAGATGAAAAAGTTATTCGGGAGCGCTCCGTATTTTTCATTGTGTACTTGTCTATCAGCGTTGCGTGTGTCAGCTGGTGTGGTCTCAGTACAACAGCCAATCAAATTAGATCTACTTTGTTTTCATCACACAGCATTCATCCAATCAAATTGCAGGACAACCAACGAAGAAGACATGTCCAAACCACACGCCAGTGAACAAAAAATGATACCTAAAATAATTTTGTTTGGGTATAAAAATTACGAGGTGGTCAACACAAAACGGTTTGCAGTATGCAACACATGCGGTTCGAAAATTACTAATGGAGAGGCAACAACTTCCAACTTCGTCCGGCATTTGAAGTTGCACAAAGAACGGTAAGTTTTGAATGTAAGATAACGTTTATTGGCTAAGTAACGTGACTTTTATTTGCTGTGTAGTTGAATCAGTGAGGCTGTAAACTCACTGCTAACGTTATAACGTTATTGCAAACACGGGAATCTGTTGCAGTTCACTACCTTATTCATACTTTTTGTTCAGTGATTTTTTTTAAGCAGGGTTACGTTAGTCAATATATCACACGTAACGTTAGACGGCGGTCAGCAGCACCGCGTATTTTAGCCACCTAAAAAAAGACAAAAATAGTAAAATAAAGGTCAGTTAAAATGTATACTATATTATGAATATGTGTACCGTTTTAGCTAGCTTTCTGACATACTGTTGGTTGTTTACCTCAGTGGTCCCCAACCACCGGGCCGCGGCCCGGTACTGGTCCGTGGATCGATTGGTATCGGGCCGCACAAGAAATAATTTTTTTCTTTTTTCTTTTTTTAATTAAATCAACATAAAAAACACAAGATACACTTACAAGTAGTGCACCAACCCAAAACAACTCTCTCCCCCCTTTTGTTCTGGGCATTGAACATGAAGACTCTTCCTTCACTGTTCCGAGTGGCCATGAGAGTCTTGGCAGTGCCTGCCTCCAGTGCTCCAGTGGAGCGAGTTTTCAGCCATGGTGGCATCATACTACGCCCCCATCGTGCACAAATGACTGACAGACTCTTGGCTAATTTGGTCTTTTGCAAATGCAATGCAGCATAGGGCCCTGACATATAAAAAGTACAACTTTTTTGTTATGTTCACGTATATGTCATGTTTTTTCAATGTTAACACTTTTGTACAAATAAGTACATTTGCACTTTATTTTTCAATGTGTTTGTTCTGTAAAGGAATGAGTTAATGTTTAAAATGACTGGTTAATAGTGCTATTATAAAGTGCAATGTCAGCACAATTTTCTTTCCTGCAATTTAAAATGCACTTGTTTTAATAAATAAATACAGCGTTTGAAAAGCATACACAATCTGTGTTAATATATTAGTCTGTGGTTAAAAGGACTTGAAAGGACTCGAAACTCAAAATGCAGGACTTAGGACTTGACTTGAGACTTTCCAGTCTTGACTTTGGACTTGACTCGGGGCTTGCCTGTCTTGACTCGGGACTTGACTCGGACTTGAGGGCAAAGACTTGCGACTTACTTGTGACTTGCAAAACAATGACTTGGTCCCACCTCTGCATATATATATATATATATATATATATATATATATATATATATATATATATATATATATATATATATATATATATATACATACACATATACAGTATATATACATATACAGTATATATATATATATATATATATATACAGTATATATATATATGTATATATATATAAATGTATATATATATATATATATATATATATATATATATATATATATATATATATATATATATATATATATATATGAAAGACTTAAAGGTATACGATATAGGCTCCAGCTCCCCCCGCGACCCCAAAGGGAATAAGCGGTAGAAAATGGATGGATGGATGGATGGATAGAGGATGTTGTGGATCATGTTGACTATTGGTCCCCCTAATTGTCAATCATCCTGGTGATGTTACGTAATATATATACATATATACATATATATATATATATATATATATATATATATATATATATATATATATACATATATATATATATATATATATATATATATATATATAAAATAAAACAAAAGGCTTTTCGATAAGCCATTTTTTATTTATTTATTTATTACAACGCCAAAATAGGCCTAACAACGCCAATGGTTGTAATTCTGTAGCACTTTGAGATTTGGAATCAAATGTAAAGTAGATTACAAATACAATCTATTATATAAATAATATATATATATATATATATATATATATATATATATATATATATATATATATATATATATATATATATATATATATATATATATATATATATATATCCTTACGTAACATCACCAGAATGATTGACAATTAGGAGGACCAATAGTCAACATGATCCACCCAGAAATAAATAAAACAAATGGCTTATTGATAAGCCATTAAAAAAAAAAAAAGTTTTAATATTTATTTATATGTATCATTATTCTTCTACTCACCTTTCCAGTAGAGGCCTCTCCCCTCTCACTTTATGTGTTCCTCTGCCCTGACTCCTACAGGTCAATAGGGGTTGTGGAGTGATTATTATTATTATCTACTGAAGATATCATACGTGAATGAGCTCAGCTCCTGTTCTCCTCCATGTGTAAAGTGAGAAACACAGCTGATGCTCCAGAAGGAAGTAACCCCAAAGATAGCAAATGGTAAAAAAGAGGTCGCAGAGAAAATGCGGACTGGATTTTGAGTGATGTGGGCATTTTCTATATGAACAAGTGGAATGGATTGGATACTGACGCACGAAAGGGGCTCTCTACCGTACGCTATGAAGTGAGGGGAGACTGAGTGAATAATGACAGGTTATATGATTATTTATTTAAACTCATATTCGGGCCACTTTATAATGAATATGTCGGCATGTATTTGTAAAAAAAAAAAAAGAAAAGAAAGAAATATATATATAAATTTTTTTTTTAACACCAAATTATTTAGGAGGCCTTAAGAATATTTTAGGGGGGCTTGAGCCCCCCTAAAATAGGTCTAGCAACGCCAATGGTGAGGCACATGCACTAACCCCTGTGCTGCCCTAAAACATAATATATATGTAATATTTACATATTATATATACAGTATATAATATACACTGTATTATTATATAATATTTTTATATAATATATACAATATATAACAAATCCCAATTACCATGTACAATATTACAGTATATTTAACAGCTGCAGCACTGATTAATTATGAGTAAACTACTGACAAAATGCGATGAATCTGAGTTTACTACTTTAATCATTTAACAGCCTTAGTCTCTAATATATGGTAACTGTTATTTTGGACACTGCAGATCAGTGACGTGCTGTGAGGTTCATGGCTGGTGAGGCACTGACTTCATCACAGTCAAATTTACAAACATATGAACCCTAAAGAGTATCTTATTCACCATTTGATTGGCAGCAGTTAACGGGTTATGTTTAAAAGCTCATACCAGCATTCTTCCCTGCTTGGCACTCAGCATCAACGGTTGGAATTGGGGGTTAAATCACCAAAAATGATTCCCGGGCGCGGCGTCACTGCTGCCCACTGCTCCCCTCACCTCCCAGGGGGTGAACAAGGGGATGGGTCAAATACAGACGACAAATTTCATTACACCTAGTGTGTGTGTGACAATCATTGGTACTTTAACTTAACTTTAACTTTACACATACAAACTGTAGCACAGAAAAAAGCACATTTAATAAAAAAAACGTTATTATGGTTTTACCTTTACTTACAAATTAAGTCCATGCGCCGCAACTAAAGCCCTCACTTAAACTTTCCACGTGCAAGATTGAATCTATTTAAAAAAGTGTAACCGAGGGTTTATAAATGTCGCCTATACTGTATGAAACTACAAAATAACAAACACGGAGGCTCCAGTTTACACGAGGACCACTTTATTTACCTTCTTTCAAAAACTTTTGCTCCACCCCATGTCATCACTTCCGCTCTTAGCGCCTTCAAAATAAGAGCTCGAGGCATATACTGTATAACAGCGCATAACAGGAACTTAACATCACAAAGAGGAAAGCCCATGAAAATAGGTTACAAAAGTTATTTAATAAGAAGCCAAAAAGTGCAAAAACAATAATGTTCGTGTTGGAGGAGTTGTGAATTAGATACACCTGCAGTCTGCAGGTGTACTTAATGTTGTAGCCCTGCAGTCATTCACAACTCCTCCAACACGAACATTATTGTTTTTGCACTTTTTGGCTTCTTATGAAATAACTTTTTTAAATAGATTCAATCTTGCACGTGGAAAGTTTAAGTGTGGGCTTTAGTTGATATAACAATTCTACGACGGGGGTGCAGGAGGCGGGGCTACTGGAGCCTCAGCCAGTGCGTCTTTTGCAGCCGTTTTATGATCGCTCAGCACAAGAAATACGTTACACACATACAGTTGTTGACAAAATACACTGTACATTATATACCTCAGCTAACTAAACTATGGAAATGTATAATATAATTCATATAGCAATACAGTCTCACTGCACAGCAGGCCAGCAGTTAGCCGAGTCCGGAATCCATGTTGAGGCACTGAGTGACGTGCCTCAACTGGCTGCTGTTCACCGCACCGTCTCTTCTCAGTATTTGAACGGCAAATGTGAAAATTCAGCGATTTTGAATAAAAATAATCTAAAACTGGTGAAGTTAAATGGAAAATAACTTTATAGTATAATCACTGGATACATATAACAATTTAATTTTTTTTTTTTCTTTTTACATTTTTTTTCTTTCCATGATGGCCTCACCTGCCTCTAGTGACTGCACGTCACTGCTGCAGATGGGTTACAATGTACAGTGGCTCCCCGCATATTCACGACTCAGCATTCATCACTTTGCAAATGTTTTTGTTTTTTTTCTCCTCAATTCACATCTTTAGGCAGAAACATCTCAGTTACACTAAATCAGTAACATATTTTAATATGCCAATACTAGAGCACAATAGGTACAGCAAAAAGGTACATCATACAATAAGTGCAAAATAGTGACAACGTAACAACAGTGTTAGATGGCGGCGCCCTGAGTGCATACTTGCCAACCTTGAGACCTCCGATTTCGGGAGGTGGGGGGAGGGGCATGGTTGGGGGCGTGGCTAAGAGGGGAGGAGTATATTTACAGCTAGAATTCACCAAGTCAAGTATTTCACACACACATTATATATATATATATATATATATATATATATATATATATATGTATATATATCTCCTCTCTGAGCTGCCACCTTAACGTGGTAGAGGAGTTTGCGTGTCCCAATGATCCTAGGAGCTATGTTGTCCGGTGGCTTTATGCCCCCTGGTAGGGTCTCCCAAGACAAACTGGTCCTAGGTGAGGGATCAGACAAAGAGCAGTTCGAAGACCTCTATGAAGAAAACAAGCAAGGAACCCAGATTTCCCTTGCCCGGACGCGGGTCACCGGGGCCCCCCTCTGGAGCCAGGCCCGGAGGTGGGGCACGATGGCGAGCGCCTGGTGGCCGGGCCTGTCCCCATGGTGCCCGGCCGGGTAGCACCCCGAAGAGGCAACGTGGGTCCCCCCTCCAATGGGCTCACCACCCATAGTAGGGGTCATAGAGGTCGGGTGCGATGTAAGCTGGGCGGAAGCCGGGGGCAGGGCACTTGGGGGTCCGATCCTCGGCTACAGAAGCTAGCTCTTGGGACGTGGAACGTCACCTCGCTGGGGGGGAAGGAGCCTGAGCTAGTGCGCGAGGTGGAGAAGTTCCGGCTAGATATAGTCGGACTCACTTCGACGCACAGCAAGGGCTCTGGAACCAGTTCTCTCGAGAGGGGCTGGACTCTCTTCCACACTGGCGTTGCCGGCAGTGAGAGGCGACGGGCTGGGGTGGCAATTCTTGTTTCCCCCCGGCTCAGAGCCTGTACGTTGGAGTTCAACCCGGTGGACGAGAGGGTAGCTTCCCTCCGCCTTCGGGTGGGGGAACGGGTCCTGACTGTGGTTTGCGCTTACGCGCCAAACCGCAGCTCAGAGTACCCACCCTTTTTGGATTCACTCGAGGGAGTACTTGAGAGTGCTCCCCCGGGTGATTCCCTCGTTCTACTGGGGGACTTCAATGCTCATGTTGGCAGCGACAGTGAAACCTGGAGAGGCGTGATTGGGAAGAATGGCTGCCCGGATCTGAACCCGAGCGGTGTTATGTTATTGGACTTTTGTGCCCGTCACGGATTGTCCATAACGAACACCATGTTCAAACATAAGGGTGTCCATATGTGCACTTGGCACCAGGACACCCTAGGCCGCAGTTCCATGATCAACTTTGCAGTTGTGTCATCGGATTTGCGGCCTCATGTTTTGGACACTCGGGTGAAGAGAGGGGCGGAGCTTTCTACCGATCACCACCTGGTGGTGAGTTGGCTGCGATGGTGGGGGAGGATGCCGGACAGACCTGGCAGGCCCAAACGCATTGTGAGGGTTTGCTGGGAACGTCTGGCAGAGTCTCCTGTCAGAGAGAGTTTCAATTCCCACCTCCGGAAGAACTTTGAACATGTCACGAGGGAGGTGCTGGACATTGAGTCCGAATGGACCATGTTCCGCGCCTCTATTGTCGAGGCGGCTGATTGGAGCTGTGGCCGCAAGGTAGTTGGTGCTTGTCGTGGCGGTAATCCTAGAACCCGTTGGTGGACACCGGCGGTGAGGGATGCCGTCAAGCTGAAGAAGGAGTCCTATTGGGTTCTTTTGGCTCATAGGACTCCTGAGGCAGCGGACAAGTACCGACAGGCCAAGCGGTGTGCGGCTTCAGCGGTCGCAGAGGCAAAAACTCGGACATGGGAGGAGTTCGGTGAGGCCATGGAAAACGACTTCCGGACGGCTTCGAAGCAATTCTGGACCACCATCTGCCGCCTCAGGAAGGGAAAGCAGTGCACTATCAACACCGTGTATGGCGAGGATGGTGTTCTGCTGACCTCGACTGCGGATGTTGTGGATCGGTGGAGGGAATACTTCGAAGACCTCCTCAATCCCACCAACACGTCTTCCTATGAGGAAGCAGTGCCTGGGGAGTCTGTGGTGGGCTCTCCTATTTCTGGGGCTGAGGTTGCTGAGGTAGTTCAAAAGCTCCTCGGTGGCAAGGCCCCGGGGGTAGATGAGATCCGCCCGGAGTTCCTTAAGGCTCTGGATGCTGTGGGGCTGTCTTGGTTGACAAGACTCTGCAGCATCGCGTGGACATCGGGGGCGGTACCACTGGATTGGCAGACCGGGGTGGTGGTTCCTCTCTTTAAGAAGGGGAACCGGAGGGTGTGTTCTAACTATCGTGGGATCACACTCCTCAGCCTTCCCGGTAAGGTCTATTCAGGTGTACTGGAGAGGAGGCTACGCCGGATAGTCGAACCTCGGATTCAGGAGGAACAGTGTGGTTTTCGTCCTGGTCGTGGAACTGTGGACCAGCTCTATACTCTCGGCAGGGTCCTTGAGGGTGCATGGGAGTTTGCCCAACCAGTCTACATGTGTTTTGTGGACTTGGAGAAGGCATTCGACCGTGTCCCTCGGGAAGTCCTGTGGGGAGTGCTCAGAGAGTACGGGGTATCGGACTGTCTGATTGTGGCAGTCCGCTCCCTGTATGATCAGTGCCAGAGCTTGGTCCGCATTGCCGGTAGTAAGTCGGACACGTTTCCAGTGAGGGTTGGACTCCGCCAAGGCTGCCCTTTGTCACCGATTCTGTTCATAACTTTTATGGACAGAATTTCTAGGCGCAGTCATGGCGTTGAGGGGATCTTGTTTGGTGGCTGCAGGATTAGGTCTCTGCTTTTTGCAGATGATGTGGTCCTGATGGCTTCATCTGTCCAGGATCTTCAGCTCTCACTGGATCGGTTCGCAGCTGAGTGTGAAGCGACTGGGATGAGAATCAGCACCTCCAAGTCCGAGTCCATGGTTCTCGCCCGGAAAAGGGTGGAGTGCCATCTCCGGGTTGGGGAGGAGATCTTGCCCCAAGTGGAGGAGTTCAAGTACCTCGGAGTCTTGTTCACGAGTGAGGGAAGAGTGGATCGTGAGATCGACAGGCGGATCGGTGCGGCGTCTTCAGTAATGCGGACGCTGTATCGATCCGTTGTGGTGAAGAAGGAGCTGAGCCGGAAGGCAAAGCTCTCAATTTACCGGCCGATCTACGTTCCCATCCTCACCTATGGTCATGAGCTTTGGGTTATGACCGAAAGGACAAGATCACGGGTACAAGCGGCCGAAATGAGTTTCCTCCGCCGGGTGGCGGGGCTCTCCCTTAGAGATAGGGTGAGAAGCTCTGCCATCCGGGAGGAGCTCAAAGTAAAGCTGCTGCTCCTCCACATCGAGAGGAGCCAGATGAGGTGGTTCGGGCATCTGGTCAGGATGCCACCCGAACGCCTCCCTAGGGAGGTGTTTAGGGCACGTCCGACCGGTAGGAGGCCGCGGGGAAGACCCAGGACACGTTGGGAAGACTATGTCTCCCGGCTGGCCTGGGAACGCCTCGGGGTCCCACAGGAAGAGCTGGACGAAGTGGCTGGGGAGAGGGAAGTCTGGGCTTCCCTGCTTAGGCTGCTGCCCCCGCGACCCGACCTCGGATAAGCGGAAGAAGATGGATGGATGGATGGATATATATATATATATATATATATATATATATATATATATATATATGTATATATATATATATATATATATATATATATATATATATACATATACATATATATATATATATATATATATATATATGAGAAATACTTGACTTTCAGTGAATTGTAGCTATAAATATATATTTCTTTTATTGTATATATATATATATATATATACATATAAAATAAATACTTGAATTTCAGTGTTCATTTATTTACACATATACTTGTTGAGTTAAGGGTTGAATTGTCCATCCTTGTTCTATTCTCTGTCACTATTTTTCTAACCATGCTGAACACCCTCTCTGATGATGCATTGCTGTGTGGCACGCACAAAAGTGCTTTCATCAAATGCACTAGATGGCAGTATTGTCCTGTTTAAGAGTGTCACAACATTGCTGTTTACAGCAGACGAACTGCTTTACAGTAGACCAAAATGTGACTTCTGTTGTTGTGTGTTGTTGTTACCGCGCTGGGAGGACGTTAATGAAACTGCCTAACAATAAACCCACATAAGGAACCAAGAACTCGCCCTAGATCATTCTACAGTTATAACGTCATTGGGCAGGCACACCGTTTATATTGTGGAAAAGCGGACTCAGGTCCGCATGGATTCTGAGTCCGCCTGAATTTCGGGAGATTTTCGGGAGATAATTTGTCCCGGGAGGTTTTCGGGAGAGGCGCTGAATTTCGGGAGTCTACCGGAAAATCCTGGAGGGTTGGCAAGTATGCCTGAGTGGCACAGAAAACTGTAAGCGATTCCATCTGTTCTATCCATCATCTTACAGTAGTGAGTGCAGGAGTATTTAGGGCTCGTGCTTCTATCAATTTAGCTTGTTAGCTTGATATTAAAGTTAAAGTTCCAACGATCGTCACCAACACACTAAGTCTGGTGAAATTATCCTCTGCATTTGACCCATCCCCTTGTTCACCCCCTGGGAGGTGAGGGGAGCAGTGAGCAGCAGCGGTGGCCGTGCTCGGGAATCATTTTGGTGATTTAACCCCCAATTCCAACCCTCGATGCTGAGTGCCAAGCAGGGAGGCAATGTGTCCCATTTTTATAGTCTTTGGTATGACTTGGCCTGGGTTTGAACTCACGACCTTCCTGTCTCAGGGCGGACACTCGAATCACAAGGCCACTAAGCAGCTCCGATTCTGATATTCATATTACTCCATGCGTCTGATCCCCTCAAGCTGCGCCCCCAGTTGTGTCCCCCTCACTTCTGAAATTCAAATGTTGTGCCTGATTACACAACAGTCACTTTTATTGCAAATGTTGATCCAAAATTGGAGAACTTCAACGTCAAGCTAGCAGGGAGGGTGTGTCAATTACTCTCGCTTGTTTACAATTCACAGTAAAGAGTACCGTACTTAATGGCGAGTGAATCCAATAGGAATAATTAGCTCTTCCATCCAAGAGGCACCAACATGTCATATAAGTTACTACCACTGATGGTGTCCAACATATAGCAACTTCAAAGTGAATAATTATGTCAACATTTGCTCTCCACTTTAAAGACTGTTTGTGAAGATTTTAAAAAAAAGTGTAACTGATGTGGGAGTAATCCTGATTCGCCGTGGACAATTGCATGATTCATTTAAAGGGATATTTTTACCATTTAAAAAGGGAAAAAGAGGAAGTGGGCAGCTGAGTGGAAAACATCTGTGTGATAGAATATGCATGATAATTCTTTCTCCCACTTCCATGCAAACTTCATCATGCTGTCGTGCAGTCCGTCTGGGAGCTCCTCTGCCATGGCGCCACACCTCCGTGGGGTCCCGGAGGAATATTTTGATATGCTAATGCGGGACAGCAGAAGCTGCTTGGGCGTGTCACCATGGTAACGCCGGTACCTGCATGCCTCCGAGCCTAGACTGATAAAGGCGTGATAAGGAGCCTATCTTCAAAGTGTGAGCGTACACTACGCCACACAGCAGAGATAGTCGACTACAGAGAGGTGCTGAGCCGTCTGGACCCCCAACCCCCCGCCCAACCCCCATCCACTCCCAACTTCACTACTAAATGTTGTCCTATAGGACCAAACTATGACCGAACACAAACAAACATGTCAAAGACAAAAAGGACCTCAGGATGATGAAGTCACTGAAATGATTATGAACTGACCTATCATTCACTTATAAATCTCAATGAAGACATTTTGATAAATGTTCTGTAGTTTTGGCAAGTTAAAGTCCCAACGATTGTCACACACACACTAGGTGTGGTGAAATGTATCCTCTGCATTTGACCCATCCCCATGTTCACCCCCTGGGAGGTGAGGGGAGCAGTGAGCAGCAGCGTGCGCCGCGCTCGGGAATCATTTTGGTGATTTAACCCCCAATTCCAACCCTTGATGCTGAGTGCCAAGCAGGGAGGCAATGGGTCCCATTTTTTGTAGGCTGGGGTTTGAACTCACGACCTCCCAGTCTCAGGGAGGACACTCGAACCACAAGGCCACTGAGCTGATTATCCAGCCATTATCAGCTGATATGGTAATTGACTTCAATCAGCAAAAGAATCACAAAGGCCACTATTCGTTTTCATGCATTAAAGTGTAGACATGCAGCTTTAACGTAAGAGTTTAAACATAACATTAATAGTTTAGGACATTTAAAGTAAGAACCTCTACCCGAACATACCATTTTTATTTTTTTAATCAATCTTGGTAAATAAATGTCTGAAAAGGGTTGTTCTACAGTAAATTTGGGTTCTGAAGATTTAGACATGCAAGCAAATCAGAGCTTTTCTCTGGTAACTCACACGTGATACAGACACAAAAAAGTGTCTGAAAGGTATAGGCACCCGGTTACACGCTATCCTAGCGATTAGCACGCTGGTTGCACAGTTAGGGTTAAGATGGGGGTTTGAATCTTTGTTTGAACTGGGTGAGTTTGCGCGTTCTCTCAGTGTGTGCCTGTTTTATCTGAGTTGGAAAGTTATTCTAAATTGTCCATACGTCTGATTGTGAACATGTTATTTTTATATATTAGGGACGTAACGATAAACGGTATTATTGATAAACCGTGGTCAAACGACAGTTTGTATTACCGTTTAAAAAAATGTTTTTCGTAAAACCTTTATTGATAACCACGTGTTTAAAAAACTTACGAACCGGCTAGCTCACTCGCTAGCTTATATATAGGGAGGTAAATATAAACAGTTTAAAATTAAAAAAACGTTGGTTTGTATTACCGTTTTGAATTAAAAGGATTGTGAAACCGTGATTGATAACCTCACTTTGATCAACTCACGGACCGCTGACACTGCTTATTTACTGGAGAAGCAAGCTAGCACTAGCTCGCTAGCTAGCTTACATGCTAACATGAACACAAGGCACATTAATGTATCTCAACTTTAAGAAATGACATACTAGTAGTGTTTTCCACAGATTGCTAATATATTGGTGTGGTAGAGGAGTGGCCGGGGGCGGTGTCGGTATGACACCATTATATAATTTGCATAATTGGCAATGATATATATATATATATATTTTTTTATCCATCCACTTCCCACCGCTTGTCCCTCTCAGGGTCACGAGGGTGCTGGAGCCTATCCCAGCTGCACTCGGGCGGAAGGCGGGGTACAACCTGGATGATAAAAAGACTAAAACAATGCTATACATATATTTATTTATTTATTATTATTAGTCTTAAAGGGGAACTGGACTTTTTTGGAATGTTGCCTATCGTTCACAATCCTTATAAAAAACATGACGACAATTGTTCATGCATTGTAAATATTAAATAAATGTGTTCAAAGGTCTGCTTGCAATGGAGCCTATGGGAACAGCTCTATTAAATAAACATCCAAACACCTCCATCAGTTTTATATACATGCTGTAAGTTTATACATTTATAATAACATTTCATATTTCCATATTTTGCTCATTTTAAGCGTACTTTTTTTTTCAACAACATCACTGATTTCTGCTCACTGCAGACTTCATGAGAGCCAACAAACATAATAAATCATCACTTACTGTACAATGTCTGCTGTTATTAGGATACCGGCTGTTAGGATCTTGATATATTCCTATTTAGATGAAGAATGACTCATAATTCTCGTGAACAAAAGGGGCGTGGACCCAATCGTCTTTTCGTGTCGTTCCCGCCATTGACAGGTTTAAATTGGCTGTCAAAGTGTACCAACTTGTCAGAATACATCTTCATCTTTCTACTATCCAGATGAGATGCATGAGTTATGATCTACAATGAAGTTTGGCGAGCAAGGAAACGAGAAAGCAGTTGGTCAGTCGATCATGTCAACATTGGCATGCAAGCTCGTGATCACGGTGCCGCTAAAAATAGTTTGTCTGCGTAAGCGCTTATAATAACAATATCACGAATACTTGGTTAATATTGAAGTCACGAAATGTAAATGGAGTATCCTTGGCGCTTTTGGATGGTTTTTTTATTGGGTTTTATGGGCGACATAGAGGACCTTCCATTGGCTCTGCTGTAAGCAGACTTTTATTTACGTTTATTTACAAGTTAAAATGCATTTAAAAAAAATAAGTATGTCGTTAATGTCTTTCATAATGATTGTGAACGATGGGTAAAATAAAAAAAAAAAGTGTATTTCCCCTTTAAGTTTACTTTTTTTCTATATTAAATTTTTCTGCTCTATATTCAATTGTTTCTGCCTATTTTATTACGACAATGTAACACATGCTGCACTTTGTACAGCACTGGTTTATTGACATACTGTACATTAGCCTGCCCCCCCTGAATGTTGGAATTAAGTTGTTTTTTCAAATATTTGTATTGAATTTTGCAGACAGTACAGTATGATGATCATGGCAACAGCAAGTTGAGGTATCCGCACTTTTTACAATATGTAATATAATAAATCCCACTCCTTACAATACCCACCCACTCAATTCCCAAGGTAATTGTCACCTAGTGCCCACAACAAATATAGACACACATAAATACAGGTAAAAGCCAGTAAATTAGAATATTTTGAAAAACTTGATTTATTTCAGTAATTGCATTCAAAAGGTGTAACTTGTACATTATATTTATTGATTGCACACAGACTGATGCATTCAAATGTTTATTTCATTTAATTTTGATGATTTGAAGTGGCAACAAATGAAAATCCAAAATTCTGTGTGTCACAAAATTAGAATATTACTTAAGGCTAATACAAAAAAGGGATTTTTAGAAATGTTGGCCAACTGAAAAGTATGAAAATGAAAAATATGAGCATGTACAATACTCAATACTTGGTTGGAGCTCCTTTTGCCTCAATTACTGCGTTAATGCGGCGTGGCATGGAGTCGATGAGTTTCTGGCACTGCTCAGGTGTTATGAGAGCCCAGGTTGCTCTGATAGTGGCCTTCAACTCTTCTGCGTTTTTGGGTCTGGCATTCTGCATCTTCCTTTTCACAATACCCCACAGATTTTCTATGGGGCTAAGGTCAGGGGAGTTGGCGGGCCAATTTAGAACAGAAATACCATGGTCCGTAAACCAGGCACGGGTAGATTTTGCGCTGTGTGCAGGCGCCAAGTCCTGTTGGAACTTGAAATCTCCATCTCCATAGAGCAGGTCAGCAGCAGGAAGCATGAAGTGCTCTAAAACTTGCTGGTAGACGGCTGCGTTGACCCTGGATCTCAGGAAACAGAGTGGACCGACACCAGCAGATGACATGGCACCCCAAACCATCACTGATGGTGGAAACTTTACACTAGACTTCAGGCAACGTGGATCCTGTGCCTCTCCTGTCTTCCTCCAGACTCTGGGACCTCGATTTCCAAAGGAAATGCAAAATTTGCATGGTTGGGTGATGGTTTGGGGTGCCATGTCATCTGCTGGTGTCGGTCCACTCTGTTTCCTGAGATCCAGGGTCAACGCAGCCGTCTACCAGCAAGTTTTAGAGCACTTCATGCTTCCTGCTGCTGATCTGCTCTATGGAGATGGAGATTTCAAGTTCCAACAGGACTTGGCGCCTGCACACAGCGCAAAATCTACCCGTGCCTGGTTTACGGACCATGGTATTTCTGTTCTAAATTGGCCCGCCAACTCCCCTGACCTTAGCCCCATAGAAAATCTGTGGGGTATTGTGAAAAGGAAGATGCAGAATGCCAGACCCAAAAACGCAGAAGAGTTGAAGGCCACTATCAGAGCAACCTGGGCTCTCATAACACCTGAGCAGTGCCAGAAACTCATCGACTCCATGCCACGCCGCATTAACGCAGTAATTGAGGCAAAAGGAGCTCCAACCAAGTATTGAGTATTGTACATGCTCATATTTTTCATTTTCATACTTTTCAATTGGCCAACATTTCTAAAAATCCCTTTTTTGTATTAGCCTTAAGTAATATTCTAATTTTGTGACACACGGAATTTTGGATTTTCATTTGTTGCCACTTCAAATCATCAAAATTAAATGAAATAAACATTTGAATGCATCAGTCTGTGTGCAATGAATAAATATAATGTACAAGTTACACCTTTTGAATGCAATTACTGAAATAAATCAAGTTTTTCAAAATATTCTAATTTACTGGCTTTTACCTGTATATGCAAACATAGATTCAATCTAACAAAATATGTTAAATATAAATAAAATAATAGATAAGGTAAAATAAATAAATAAATAATACATAAGATATACAATAAAATATAACGTAAAGGTAAATAAACACAAGGAATGGGGCTCGGGGGGGGGCTTCAGCGGTCAACTCTGTCTAAGTTGTGTTACTCGAATCGCTTGGGGTGATGTCAAGCTTGTCCCTAATAAGGTCTAAGAGGGGGCCCCAAGTTTAATGGAAAGATGACACAGCTCCTTTCTGCGAGAACCGAAGCTTCTCTAATTGCAGACACCGCAAGACATCTTGTATCCAACTGTTATGGCTCGGCGGGGACGCAAGCTTCCATTTAAAAAGAATTGTACGCCTAGCCGGCAGAGTCGTTAACACAATGACATGACGAGGGGTTGTAGGTAAACCGTCCACCTGCGGAACGCCAAAAAGGGCAGTCAGCCGGCTGGATGTTATTGTCCTGTCGAGAGTCTGCCCGAGAGTTTCAAAAATAGCAGAAAAAAAACTTGAGTTTTGGGCATGTCCAGAACATATGCAAATGGTCAGCTGGGGATTGCCTACAGCGGTTACAAGCGCTATGGTTGGGATATATTTTAGCCAGTCTAGCATTGGTGAAATGTGCTTTACACTGTATTAGGCCATGCCTAGCACATATAGACGATGAATACCAGTCTCACAGCCTTTCTCCACTGCCCGTCAGGTATAGGTGCCCCAAGGTCATGTTCCCAGGATTCTCTGGCAAGTGAAGTGTTAAGTGGATTCAGAAGGCCGATTTCATTATACAAACCCCGTTTCCATATGAGTTGGGAAATTGTGTTAGATGTAAATATAAACGGAATACAATGATTTGCAAATCATTTTCAACCCATATTCAATTGAATGCACTACAAAGACAAGATATTTGATGTTCAAACTCATAAACTTTATTTTTTTTTTGCAAATAATAATTAACTTAGAATTTCATGGCTGCAACACGTGCCAAAGTAGTTGGGAAAGGGCATGTTCACCACTGTGTTACATGGCCTTTCCTTTTAACAAAGACTCAGTAAACATTTGGGAACTGAGGAGACACATTTTTGAAGCTTCTCAGGTGGAATTCTTTCCCATTCTTGCTTGATGTACAGCTTAAGTTGTTCAACAGTCCGGGGGTCTCCATTGTGGTATTTTAGGCTTCATAATGCGCCACACATTTTCAATGGAAGACAGGTCTGGACTACAGGCAGGCCAGTCTAGTACCCGCACTCTTTTACTATGAAGCCACGTAGATGTAACATGTGGCTTGGCATTGTCTTGCTGAAATAAGCAGGGGCGTCCATGGTAACGTTGCTTGGATGGCAACATATGTTGCTCCAAAACCTGTATGTACCTTTCAGCATTAATGGCGCCTTCACAGATGTGTAAGTTACCCATGTCTTGGGCACTAATACACCCCCATACCATCACAGATGCTGGCTTTTACACTTTGCGCCTATAACAATCCGGATGGTTCTTTTCCTCTTTGGTCCGGAGGACACGACGTCCACAGTTTCCAAAAACAATTTGAAATGTGGACTCGTCAGACCACAGAACACTTTTCCACTTTGTATCAGTCCATCTTAGATGAGCTCAGGCCCAGAGAAGCCGACGGCGTTTCTGGGTGTGGTTGATAAACGGTTTTCGCCTTGCATAAGAGAGTTTTAACTTGCACTTACAGATGTAGCGACCAAATGTAGTTACTGACAGTGGGTTTCTGAAGTGTTCCTGAGCCCATGTGGTGATATCCTTTACACACTGATGTCGCTTGTTGATGCAGTACAGCCTGAGGGATCGAAGGTCACAGGCTTAGCTGCTTACGTGCAGGGATTTCTCCAGATTCTCTGAACCCTTTGATGATATTACGGACCGTAGATGGTGAAATCCCTAAATTCCTTGCAATAGCTGGTTGAAAAAGGTTTTTCTTAAACTGTTCAACAATTTGCTCACGCATTTGTTGACAAAGTGGTGACCCTCGCCCCATCCTTGTTTGTGAATGACTGAGCATTTCATGGAATCTACTTTTATACCCAATCATGGCACCCACCTGTTCCCAATTTGCTTGTTCACCTGTGGGATGTTCCAAATAAGTGTTTGATGAGCATTCCTCAACTTTATCAGTATTTATTGCCACCTTTCCCAACTTCTTTGTCACGTGTTGCTGGCATCAAATTCTAAAGTTAATGATTATTTGCAAAAAAAAAAAAATGTTTATCAGTTTGAACATCAAATATGTTGTCTTTGTAGCATATTCAACTGAATATGGGTTCAAAATGATTTGCAAATCATTGTATCCCGATTGTAGCTGAGATAGGCTCCAGCGCCCCCCGCGACTCCGAAGGGAATAAGCGGAAGAAAATGGATGGATGGATGTATGGATGGATGTATTCCGTTTATATTTACATCTAACACAATTTCCCAACTCGTATGGAAATGGGGTTTGTATATGACAGATATCAAACGTCGTTGGTCAGAGTCAAAAGAGAGAAACCGTATAACCCATTTACGACTTTAAGACAACACATGGCAGGCCTCCAGCATTTAAAAGTCACATACACTAAAGTACAACAATATCGTCTCAAAGTTTGACGAGCAATTCATAATTGTGGCTGTCCTGAGTTGACCTTTGACCTCAGCTACCTTGACCATCTTGTGTCAATGAGAGAAACAAGAGGCTGTGAAGCAGACATTGTTACCAGGCCACAATGAACACATTCAGTGTCAGCTAACACGGCTGCTGCCCATTGCAACGCCTCGTCAACATCCACACAAGCAATGCAAGAAAGAAAAAAAAGAAAAAAAGCCAGTCACTCCACGCCGCGTTTTCCCTCCGTCATCAGAAGCCTGGCTAGCGCCCTATGTGGCGTCTGCACAAGTAACATGATGTGGGACACAAAGGCGTGTAGCACATCTGGTAACAATTAGAGGCGAACACAAGCAGCCCGTACTTCTCACTGCTTGTTACACTCCAATAAAGTCACCCTTTTTTTCATGATGTAATGCAGCACTACTTGGATACGCTACCTCAAACTGCATTGCACAAACCTGACGACAAACATTGACACGAGTGGGAAACAGAAATCCTCCCCCATGGATGGAGTAACTTGTAAAAAATGGAAAACTATTGAAGCGTTTTGGCTGTCAGACTATAGGAAAACTGTGTTTTTGATGCTTAAAAAATAAACACTTGAACACAATTGACTCCGTGTGGAAGGGAAAGATGCGACATGTTGAAAACGGGCATCGCAGTCAATTGCACATGCGCGTGTTGGGAGACCATCACAATAATCGTGGACTCACAAGTACATTCGTGGGGATTCGCTACATTAGCATCACTTGGGGTTGAGTTCATCTTTACTCCCCGCGCTGAGAACGGAAATGTCTCGACACTTTTAGCTGCGAGAGCCAGCACTTGGATGAAGAATTATTGAATTCAAGAAAGACCTTGCAGCAAAGTATGGATGTAGTATAGGGTTATAGTTAGCGGTGTTCCAATCCGATATTAATATCGGATATTGGACTGATATCAGAAAAAAAAAAAACATTGGATGACATCGACTTGCATCTAAAATCTCCAATGCAAGCTCCATTACAAGCAGTTTTGTGTTTGTGCAAAACTGGACAGCCAGTTAACATCTAAATGTCCTCCAATGAGCACACAAAGTTGGTCTTATCCTGTATTTTCGTGAAGTCGTTTAAAAAAGGTAAAGATGGTAGGCTATAGGCTACTAGGAGCTAGCAGTTACACAACAGCTACGCACACAAGCCTATGTCATATGTCCTTAATTGAACAATATTAAAACCTGACATTTGTCAACATGAATAAGTATCAAATAATTATACCGGTAGTTGCATTGTACCTACAGAATCAGTCTCCAATGCAGAAGCATATGAGAAAGTATCCAGTAACAAACGTGTCCGCATCATTAAAGTTATAAATAATGATAAATGGGTTGTACTTGTATAGCGCTTTTCTACCTTCAAGGTACTCAAAGCGCTTTGACACTACTTCCACATTTACCCATTCACACACACATTCACACACTGATGGAGGGAGCTGCCATGCAAGGCGCTAACCAGCACCCATCAGGAGCAAGGGTGAAGTGTCTTGCTCAGGACACAACGGACATGACGAGGTTGGTACTAGGTGGGGATTGAACCAGGGACCCTCGGGTCGCGCACGGCCACTCTCCCACTGACAATTATTTATTGTCTGTACTTTTATGCCCTTAGTTAAATGTTTTCCATACCTACCAATGTTATGTGTTTGACTATTTTCACTTGATCAAACATTTTGTCACCTTCTGCACTACAAAATGTATTAGGAGTCCTGCTGATATTGTATTGGTTTAATATCGGTATCAGCCAACACCTAAAGCTCCAATATCGGTATTGAAATCAAATTAAAAAAGTCATATCGGGTCACTCCTAATTAGGATTAGGGCTGCAATGATTAATTTATATATATATATATATATATATATATATATATATATATATATATATATATATATATATATATATATATATATATATATATATATATATACATACACATGGAGTGCCAGGAACTGCTGCAATAAGGCGCACATGAGATTGGTGAATTGTGGGTGCTGTGATGATGTTGATGACGTGCACTTATCAAAATACAGGAATGAGAGTTACGGTAAGCAGAAAAATCTTTGTTTGTTTGAACAATTTTCCATAACATACTATAACTTTTGGAATCATTCCAGTGATAGCAGACATTGTACAGTAAGTGATGTTTTATTACGTTTGTCGGTTCTCATGAAGTCTGCATGCGTTGTCGTCAGTGTTGCAGTTCAAGGAAAAAGTGAACGTTGTGATGCGTCTATGAAAGTAATACGCCGCCATATGCCTCAAATGATCAAAATACATAAATATTACATGTTCTTATAAATGTGCCTGTTACATAATACTTACAGTTTGTACAGTATATAAAACTTTAATGGAGGTGTTTGGATGTTTTTAAGTGCTTTATAGGCAGAATAGAGCGACTCCCATAGGCTCTATTGTAAGCAGACTTTTGATCGCATTTATTAAATAGTTATAATGCATAAAAAAATATTTAAATATATGTTCTTGTCTTACATAAAGTTTGTGAATGATTCCAAAAAAGTGCAATTCCCCTTCAAGTTAGTGAAACAGCGTCCATGTGACTCTGCGCTCATCGTTGTCTTTGCCAACAAGTCTTCAATAAAAGGTAAAAGTGATGTTGAATGTTTTGAATTTAGCCATTTTATTCATCATTTATGTGTATTTCACACTGTTTTCTGCATGTCAAATTATAATTATTCTCTATAAAATGTGTTTTTTCTTAGTACTTTGGGGTGTCTGTCACAGATGAGTTGGATTTACATTACTCTACTTCTTATGGCAAACCATTGATCCAGTTTTTATACGATTTGGTCTTTGTTGGACCTTTTAAAACAAAGATACCACCATGTAAGGGGACACTTTGGCAAGGGCCCTTTTCTGTTCATAAAGGCAGGTTTGGATGAGTTTGATGTGGTAGAACTTGACCTCTGACGTCACAGAGAACAACAGCTGTTATAGCTGTAACGTGGGCCCCAACCCTGTTTTCTTTCATCTGTACTTCCTGTCAGCCATACTTTTATCAGTACATGATGTACTGGTATGTTCAATTGTATAAAACAGGGGTTATTTAACTATAAAGAGGGGCAGAGGCCCACTCAAATATAAACACTGAATTACTCTTAATATTAATCATATTCGATAATTATATCTAACCTACTTACAGTTTAACAGGCGAATAACCTTAACAAATGATATGAAACCGCGTGTTAGTTCCAAAGATTATAGTTTATTTTATTTAACAGATAAACCTTACACTTTGGTCAGGCTGATTAGAAAATTAAGTAGTAACCAAAAATACTGCATAAGAAGCGACTCATAAATAACTAACGAAAAAATATTTTACATACAAATATGTTGTGCTAAAATAAACAAAATGAATAATGAACACGAACTGTCAATACAATTAAAGTGCTAATGAAAATAGTAGCTTCACCACCCTCGTCATATTTTTTGCGCTTAAAAACTTCTCTATGACTTTAGCTACAGACTTCTTCTGTTAGTTTGATATTGTCATTACTGCCAGAAGTGGTGGAAAATTGTATTTTTTGGCGGGCCCTCTACAACAATAGGCCCTATGGTTAAGAAACACTCATATAAAAGATCAGCACGCAGCAATGTGAAAGCGCTCAGCATAAATGCCTTTTGAAGAAATTTGCAATCCACAAACACTGAAAGATTCATTGAGATTCACTCTTCAGAGTGAAATCTAAATATTTTACAGATCTTAATTTTCTCCGTTCAAATCCTGCAACCCTAATTCCTGATCTTAGACTTGGTCTTTGTTCAGAAGATGTTAATAAGAGTACATTCGACCCTCATCCACAGCACACATCATTAACTTTTATAAGTGGGTAATTAAACTGAGATGTTTCTGTTTTGGCCAGAAAAAATCATCCAGAATGTGAAAAAAACAACAAGAAACACTCCCTCATGACTCAAGTGACACTCGGAAAATGCGATGGGGTCATCACTTTGGCTGAAAATGAAGTCTTGTGTGGATCTAATAACACTTTGTCTGCTGGAGACACTTTTACTCAAACTATTACCTGCTACCCAAAAACATACAACAATTCTTCCCAACAAAAGAGGAAAAATATAACCTTAGGGAAAAATCTAACTTAAAACATACTTTGGCATATCAGTGTGTGGAATTAAATCATGCAATGGATTAAGCAAATAAATCCAACAATGTACTAATATTATCCAATTTAAGAGACTGTTCAAACTACAAGGAAGAAGGATTGTAAGACATATATAATGAATAAGATAACTGTTGTATTTAGAGTACATTGATGTAAATTGTGTTATAAAAGAGTGGTCCCCAACCACCGGTCCGTGACACATTTGCTACCAGGCCGCACAGAAACATTAATTAATTTATAAACTACCGCATTTTCTCCGGCTTAATTTCCGCCTGTCCCACTAAACCCACCAATAAGTTTGTTAATAGATGTATATTACAACTCCTTTGTTACAGTACATGGGACAATGCACATATAAAATATGGACATATAAAATGTTAATGTGCCAGATTGTAGCCAAAGGCACATTTTTCATACTTATTTTTTTTTTGCTGTTTTTATTTGCCACACATAGAAAGCCGGTCCGTGAAAATAATGCCCACATTAAACCGGTCCCTGGTAGAAAAAAGGTTGGGGAACCCTGTTATAAAGAAGTGAACATAGGTGTTAAAAATTGCTATGAAGTGAAAAAAGGGGGGTAGGATTAAACATGCATTGCTTCCTCTTACTCCATTTCGAACATGTTGTAAAGACAATTGTACGTATGTAAAATATGTGATGGATCATATTGAAACTGTATTCATGTTCGAAATAAACGTAGGTCGTGAGTTCAAACCCCGGCCGAGTCATACCAAAGACTATAAAAATGGGACCCATTGCCTCCCTGCTTGGCACTCAGCATCAAGGGTTGGAATTGGGGGTTAAATCACCAGAATGATTCCCGGGCGCGGCCACCGCCGATACTCACTGCTTCCCTCACCTCCCAGGGGGTGGAACAAGGGGATGGGTCAAATGCACAGGACACCTAGTGTGTGTGTGACAATTATTGGTACTTTAACTTGACTTTAACTTAACCTACCAATATCAGCATTACCATTCTGTAAAAAAAAATGCATTCCAAATCCATTTCTTAGCATTATGAAAAACATTTGTCATTATTTTCAAGCGAAGTTTGAAGCTCACTATTCTTGCAACACACCAATAAACTCTGCAGACACAACAATGCAGACTTCCTCTATTTGTTGTTTTTTTTTTGCTTCAGTTGCACTTCCATTGTGATGACTGCAACACTAACCCTCCTTCATGTGTTTGGGGGGGGGGGGGATTACTCCACTAATTGCTATTAAATGATGATTCAGCAGTTCCAGATGCTGCACGACACATTGAAACAATAATGAGACAACATGGACTGAGGTGGAAAGAAGCGACATGAGCGTGTGGTGCAGTGCAGACGACACATGTCCCAAGTGAGAAGAATATCTCACCACTGTGGGCCTTTTCTGCTCCACATGCACATCAGTCAGTCAAGCAGCAGCTGACAGCTGCCATCACTAGACGCACTTACACCCTCCCAAAGAATGGATGTGAGACCATCAATGTGCTTGTAAGAAAGTGTCCGGGGCCTCACAACTCACCGGTGTTTCTTCCGCCCTTCGCCTGCTGCCACCGAAGCCTCGACATGACTACCGGCCCGTTTTACTCGGAACCACACAAAAAGACACAATGTGTGCGTGTGTGTGTCATCGAAGCAGATATTTACCTCATTGTGTCGGAGATCCTCGACGCCTGAACACCACCTCAGCGACAGGGCGCCGGTTTATTGGTAATCATGAACGTGCTGGCTTCATTTCTTCCGCTGCTGCTTGGCTGCTGCAGCCTGAGCTCCTCCGTGTTTAGGTTGAGGAAAAGTGATGTCATTGCATGAAGCTTCTTCTACCCGCCCACATTTTTTGAGGGGCTGTCCTTTCGCTGCCAAACACAACTTCAGCCCATACTTGTGCATGGCTTCAGCTATTTTATCAACTCTCCGCTGCACACATCTTATCTGCACTCTTCAATGTCAAGGATGGATGCTTAATGTCTTCTTTTTAATGTGGAATGCTGCTGCCAAACTACATCTCTCAATCAAAGTTTATTTATATAGCCCTAAATCACGAGTGTCTCAAAGGGCTGCACAAGCCACAACGACATCCTCGGCTCAGATCCCATTAGGGCAAGGAAAAACTCAACCCAATGGGCTACAATGAGAAACCTTGAAGGTTGCAATGGACGTCGAGTGGATCTGGTTAATAGTGTGAGAGTCCAGTTCATAGTGGGCCCAGCAGGGGATCATCTTGAGTGGAGACAAGTCAGCAACACAGAGACATCCCCAACTGATGCACAGATGTGTGGTCCACCCCGGGTCCCGACTTTGAACAGCTAGCACGTCATCTGAAAACCTCTCCACGCAAGAGAGGGGGCAGAGCAGAAAAGAGACGGCAGATCAACTGGTCTAAAAGGGGGGTCTATTTAAAGGCTAGAGCAGGGGTAGGGAACCTATGGCTCTAGAGCCAGAAGTGGCTCTTTTGATGACTGCATCTGGCTTTCAGATAAATCTTAGCTGACATTGCTTAACACGATAAGTAATTAATAATTCAGCTGTTAATCACAGTGTTAAAAATAACGTTCAAAATATAAGACATTCTCATGCATTTTAATCCATCCATCCGTTTTCTACCGCACCTGTTCAAGAAGTCGCATTAATGGTAAGAAGTATTTTATTTATTATTGGTTAGCTTCAGAATAACAATGTTATTAAAAATAATAAAAGACTTATTATACTCTAAAAATGTTGGTCTTTCTTAAAAATGCACGCATTTAGTTGTATTCAGTGTTAAAAAATATTATATGGCTCTCACGGAAATACATTTTAAAATATTTGGCTTTCATGGCTCTCTCAGCCAAAAAGGTTCCCGACCCCTGAGCTAGAGTATACAAATGAGTTTTAAGATGAGACTTAAATGCTTCTACAGAGGTAGCATCTCTAACTGTTACCGGGAGGGCATTCCAGAGTACTGGAGCCAGAATCACTAATAAGCCCGAGTTCTTTGAACGCAGATTTCTTGCCATGACATATGGTACAATACTATCAGCAAGATAGGATGAAGCGAGACCGTGTAGTATTTTATACGCAAATAGCAAAACCTTAAAGTCGCATCTTAAGTGCGCAGCAAGCCAGCAAGAGGAAATTATAGAAACATGTGATTGTGTGTCCTGAACAAGAACAAGAGAATTTGAGTGCAGTAGTTTAATGAAAGCAGGCAAGTCAGATCGTATGCACAGAACCATGTGACAAAGAACGGTCATTGAACACATTAAACTTGACAAGTTCGTCAAAGAGCTCAGCTCAGGTGGTCTTTGTGGAAATGGGGCGTTTGGTAAAGTTTTCTTCATCTGGGCGCATTGACTACAGCATCTTCTTCCTCTCCTGCAACCTCTGACCCCACCTGGTGAGAATAAGCATGAGTCATGAAATAAGCAGTGCAGTTAAAGGACAATAGAGTAGGTTGAAGTCAACCTGATTGTCCACAATGTCGCGGACATCTCTTTCTGAAAGCTCCTGTCCTGAATTGTCCAGGTCAACTTGATCCGGGTCATCTGCCGTCAGGATGTCCATGGGGTGCTCAGCTATAGCTCGAATAGTTTGGTCCTCCAAAGCCAGGGCTGTGTCAAACTGCAGAGGCGATGGAGGACCGTGCATACCATCTCCTTCCACATCCAGGTCCTGTAGAGCAGACGTATTCGCCCGGTAAAACAAAATTAACAAGCTATTCCAGAGATGGAACCCAAGTCCACACGCACATCACTGAACTCCAAAGGCAGGTTCTCTGTGGGCTGGAGCTCAGCAGCACTCAGGTACATGTCTCTGATGGGTGGGGTCAGCTGCTCCTGCGGGGGAGGCTGCTGCTCTGGTTGGTACATGGGAGGAGGCAGGGCGAGGTGAAGCGGGCATCGGGGTTCATCAGACTGACCCATGTGTACTGTGCGGTCACATGGGACATCCTTCATGCCTGGACAGGTTTTGAACAGCACCTGGTTGCTGTCCTGGAATATGTCTGAGTTTTTGACTGTCAAAGACAAGTGTCCACTCATACATGATTATTGAAGCTGGAAGAAACTGCAATGTAGAGCAGGGATTTTTTTTTTCCTGCGGCACACACAGCGAGCGTTCCCCCCAAAGAAAATAACAAGGTTGGGGTCTCTGCAGGGATCTAAATAACATTTTGTATGCGACTCCGTTTCAGACTTAATATTACTGCTGTAACTATGTGGGTGTTATTTCATGTCTAGAGGGCTTTAACATTAAAAACATATTTAGAAAATCATAAACAGATTTTTTCTATGCCCTATAAAAAAACATTCAATGTATAATCAATAATTCCTACTTCTCGGAATCAATTACCAACGATAAACGAGGGTTTGCTGTACACTACTGTTGGCCATCAGAAGTAGTTTAGTATTTTATATTAAAACATTTTTTTTTTAAAGTTGATGGGTCCAAGGATATCTTTAACACGTGAAGCCAATTCAAAACTGCTGTGCTGCTTCAACATTAATTGAAAAATTAAACAAAACAAAATAAATGGGCAAAAACTGTGAAAAACTAATGTTTTTTAGACATTACATCTTTGAGAAAAAGGTTTGGCTACTGTATAGACCTAAATAGTATGGTCCTTTTAGAAACACGCCCATAAATATGTCACGATGACAGCGTGTGACTCGATGCTGCTAAACCGAACTAAAACTATTGAGGACATGTCAACTCACCACTGAATAGAAGTTCAGTAGAAACAAAGTACAGTTGTATATGAGGCCACTCAATTCATCAAAGTAGAAGAAACACCACACTGATGATCAGCTGCTGAAGTGAGCAGTCGCCATAATCATGTGGCCCTCTCTAGTGGTTATGGCCTAAAACAACCACATAGAGCGTTTATGTCTCTATGCATGCTGCTGGTATGATAACCCCGTAAAACTCTGAGCACATGCCTTAAAAGGCAAAACAAATTTGATCACCAAACAGAAATGACAATGATGGGGAAAGGAAACACTAATAAAGTAAAAAAACAAAAACAAATCCAACGCCTCATGTGACCCACAAGGTGCCACTGTATCGCACCACATAAGACATCTCATTGTGAAGTTCAAATGTCTGACATGACAGAGTTTTGAACTGTGAACCTAATAAACGTTTGTAAAATTGAAAATAGCACCGGAAACATCAAGTTAAATGCGGTCACTAAATGAATGCAGAAATCAAATAATACTAATACTAATAAGGGATCATATTTATATAGTGCTTTTCAAGACACTCAAAGCACTTTAAAGTGAGAGCTGAGAAACCGTTATTCATTCAGTCCACATTCACACGATGATGGTGGTAAACTACATTTAGCCACAGCTACTCTGGGGTAGACTGGAACTAATTTGTGCTTACAGCCTCTCCGACCTCCACTAAACATTCATTCACATCCATACAGCAGTGTGAGAGGCACTGGGAGCAAGGTGGGGGAAGTGTCTTGCTCAAGGACACAACGGCAGTGACTAAGATGGCAGACGCTGGATTCGTACTAGGGTTCCTGGTATGAACCGGCAGCTCATCTCACTACCAATGAAATGCAGACTTTATTTGTTCCTTCCAACTGAATTGATTATCCCATTTTGTAAGTGGGGGGAAATCAACAGACCACAGGAAGGAGTTTATGTCGGCTCCTTTGAAACCAGCAGCTACTGCAAACAACTGGTCTTGATCGGGGCCAAAGAAAACCATAAACAGATTTAAACAAGAGGGTTTCCTCTTGCTGAGAACATGTGTTTTCTTCTGCTGAGGATACGGGAGACACAGTGGTGGGTCATGGGTAGGCAGGAATTGGTGCAGCGACTTCCATCCACAAAAGAAATGCATTTCTCTTGCACTGTTCTTCCATGTAGCTATCAAACATAAAACAACTGTTAGTCAACATAAAAGCATATAATGATACGTTTTTTTCAGGGCCAATATCTATTATTATCAGTCAAGGAGGCCGATAACCGATATTTGGAGCCAATATTTATTTGCAGTAAATGTTAGTAGACAGCTTGACAAGACTTCAAGTTGTTTTTTAATATTATTTTTAGGAAACGGTCTAGTAGCTATAGTGTTTAATGCTGCGCTAATGTTATGGTTAATTAAACTCCAAAAAACATTATGGGATTTCACCAACACTTTGTTATGTGTCCAACACTTGCTTTTCAAAATATGGGAAATCTCCTGAGAAAATTAATAACAATATGGGATTTTTCTACATCACAATATCTCGCCATTTACTCAATTTTATAGCCGTTTATGGATTTAATAAATTTTAAGGGGTCCTCATGAGGAACCCTAAAATACTGCAAACATTCAAATAAATCGATTCTGGGCATCATCACATAGCATATAGGCGAGACATTTTTTCAAGCTGGCTAACATAATTTCTTTCTGGGTGTTAAAAAAAGTATTAGAATACTGCCTCTTCTTTACTTATATTGTCATGCTTTGTCCTGCCTTGTTTTGGGGGGACTTTTCCTTTGTTGGGGGTGTTTTCCTGTTTAGGGCTCTTATTTTGTCCACATTTCCTGTTCGGTGGGTTTTGTCATGTAGCCACTTCACTCCGGTTGCTGAGTGCGAGTCTCATCACTAACTGGTGATTAAGAATTATTGTTCTCACCTACAGCTTAAGTCTCAGAGGGTTTGATAAACCAGCCTCACAGCTTAGTTGATGTGAGATTATTGATTTGTGACTGGTGATCATGCTTCGCTACGTTGCTTTACGTTCTTAACATCCCTGTTTTTTTGGTGAACTTCCCAGTTGCACGATTTCCTTTTGTATATTTGAGCATTAAAGACTCTTTTACCTGCACACTGTTGCCAGCTGTATTTCCCTTTGTATTTTGATAGAATCACGAAACATTATGAAACGTGTCACTCCTTTTAAATCATGGCAGATCTTTCAGTAGCGCAACAAACACGGAACCGGTAAAACACCGGGAAATGAAAGTCCAAAATTGGATATCCCAGCAAAAAATTGAAGTTTTGAAAGTCAAGCAGAAGATATACACTGTGTACGAGCGACCAACACTGCACGAGTAAGAGAAAGGTGTTTGGCCGCTGAGCGCTGCAGTGGAAAAAAAAGTAGACTTCGCAACGGGCTGGTGCTTGAGCAGTGGTTACTACTATCTACTTTACTAATTATTTTTTAAATTGTAAACATTGGTGTCATATGTGTATGTATTGTATCTGCTGATGTAGTAATGTTGTAGTTGTAAATCAATTTTTTTTAAAAAGACTGATACCGATAAAAAGAGGCTGATACCGATATACGTCAAAATGCCAAATATCGGTGCCGATAATCTGTCGATCTTTAATTTTAACTATGATGCTCCCATATAGCATAAACAGCTTCAAGAAACTAAAAACATACTGATAGAAAATTACCTGAGGTACTCCTTCTGTAACAGCCTGTCTGCGCTCTCTCAGCTGCCGGTGCAGCAGAGCTTCCACTCCATAACGACGGCGATATCGACGAAGAGCTTTGAGCTTTTTCAGGTTCTCCCTCTCCTTTATGGACAGACCTTCAGGTCCTGTCAGAAGACTGCCTCCTGTTTGCAGCACAAATATATTGTTGGGCACAGACACTTAATGAAAGATTAATTGTTTTAAACAAATACTGTGCATATTTACCAATAGTTTCATGCTCTATTTTGCGGTTGTGTATATATCTACGTTTCTTCTCCTTCAACAGATGCTGCAGGCGTTTGAACTGGTCAATGTAGAGGGACTGGAGCCTGATGAGTTTCTCTCGAGTGAAGAGTGCCACCTCTTCTGCAGTGTACACTCCAGCATGTCTGGGCAACACAAACGTTAGGTCATCTTTTCCTTTTTCTTTTTGAGGCAATGCTGGCAAACTCATTTTGGTAAATGGTAATGGTCTGTATTTATATAGTGCTTTACTAGACCTGGAATGATACGAAAAGCGCATTACATGGTACGTCACATTCACACTGATGTCGGAAGCTGCCATGCAAGGCGCTAACCACGACCCATCAGAAGCAATGGAGAAGTGTCTGGCCCTGGAATTGAACCTGGAACCCTTGAGTTGCTGGCACGGCCGCTATACTATATTTGCCACGCTGCCCCATTTTCATCTCAGCATTATACAGAAACACATTTGTAAAAGTATTACTCTTGGAATCTCTTCATATTATCATATCTTACTGAAAACCACATTGATCATTTAGGTTATTGTGAGGTTGCAACCACATGACCTAGCGGTAGAGCTGGACGATTATAGCAAAAATAAAAGTCAAATATTTTTGATTGTTATTGTAATCACGTTTAATAACAAGATTATTCATTAATTTGAAAACACTAATATTTATTGCACCACCAAAACTCAACTTTGAAATAGTTTAAAAAAAATTGATATAAATTAGAAACGAATAAACCACAATAAATGAAATATTAATAGTAATACTAATAAATATAAATAAAAATTGTATTACAAAAAACCCAATAATTATTTTTTTTCGTTTCAATTGTTTTTAATTCTGTTTTTTACCTTTCACACTCATTTTACCACTATCGAGTGTGCTTTTCGTGTCAATTTTTTTAATGTTTCTTAATTACAGTAAATACAAAAATCCTCACATTTATTGGTGCAATATATCTTTGGACAGTTTTGACCAATATTTTAGGTCAAAGCATAATAATCCTGTAAATGTATCAATAAGTGCTTTAAGTACCTTATATACCATATTTTCCGGATTATAAATCGCAGTTTTTTTTCATAGTTTGGCCGTGGGTGCGACATATACTCCAGAGCGGCTTATGTGTGAAATTATTAACACATTACCGTAAAATATCAAATAATATTATTTATCTCATTCGCATAAGAGACGAAGCAAATGTCAGCAATCGTCACACACACGTCAGCAAGCGTCACTCACACGTCAACCAATAAGAATTCGGCGGGGGAGGGTCATGGCAGAAGTGCATTGTGGGTCACGGGATGCTAACTGCTATATGCTACTGCCGTAGCTATTAAAATGGATCACATCAACATTGGCGGTAACTTATAAAAACTGAGAAGGACTGAACAAAAATGGCACCGAAAAGGAAATCATATACTGCACATTACAAGCTGGACGTAGTGAAATATGCAGCAGAGAACGACAATCGAGCAGCAGAAAGAAAGGACATACCAGAGGCGACACCGGGGAGGAAGATTTCATGGGATTTAGCGATCGGGAGTGACAGATTGTTTGGTAAACGTATAGCATGTTCTATGTTATAGTTATTTGAATGACTCTTGCCATGATGTGTTGCGTTAACATACCAGGCACGTTCTCAGTTGGTTATTTGTGTGTCATATGGCGTACACTTATTCAGCCTGTTGTTCACTATTCTTTATTTATTTTAAATTGCCTTTCAAATTTAAATTCAAAAGTTCTTGGTGTTGGATTTTATCAAATAAATTTTCCCCAAAAATGCGACTTATATTCCAGTGCGACGTATATATGTTTTTTTCCTTCTTTATTGTGCATTTTCAGCCGGTGCGACGTATACTCCGGCGCGACTTATAGTCCGAAATATACGGTATATGTAAGGTACTTTTTGAAACCTTAAGACCGGATGTGGCACACAGGACTATTATTGTAAGGGGGGTGGGGTGCTGTGCGGTTATTCTGAGCTTGAAGAGTAATGAAAGGACTTGACAATTTAAAAAAAAAAAAGAAAAAGTTTAAAAAAAAGTGTGACCGTGACTCCCAAGTTGCTGCTGCTGTCCTCCTGTTTGTACATTAATGTTACATCCATGATGTCGTTCACAAGCGGATTAGATGTGTTGTGGGTGTATAGATTGTTCTGGCTTGCATTAGCTATGTAGTTTAGCTGTAGTTTCAAGTGGCCGTCCCGACATTGTTTATTTTAGGACGTGGTTCGGGGTGAATGAGCGTTCCAGGACACATTATTTTCGCAAATAAATGTTCTTTCTCCTCACAACAGCAATTCAGTCACATTTATGTACATTTCCCTAATATTATTTTGTGCTTATCAGCGGATTCCGTTTCATTGGTCAGTTATCTGCGGTTATTTCAACTGGAAAATCTCATGCCTTACTTTTTTTGATGCGTGTAGTGATTATTGATTACCGTAGCGCTGTCAAATAAAAATGAGTAACCATGATGAGATCTCAAACTTCGAATAGACACTGTTTTCTCACTCATACGCTCACTCATCTGTTTCACCGTCATAAGCTCCGGAATTTGCATGCACGTTGCGTGGCCCATTATTAGTTTTTTTTCCCAATTATTATATTTTTATGATCGTAAGAAGCCATCATTGAAATTGAAATGTTATTAATTGCATAGCTGTATGTGATTGAGTGGCTCCATACACTCTTAAGAAAAAATACTTTTCACAAGAATTAAAGGATTCAACATCACTGAAGTGGACTCTTTTTTTTTAACTATGTTGTTGCCCATAGTTCCTTCTACACTCACAAGGAGAGGAAGTACACATTTATGAAAACACGTATTTTCCTTACATCTGGATGGGTCCATTCATTAGGCATTAATCCATAAAGTCCATTTTTTATGCATTGGTAAGCAGTGTTGGGTTAGTTACTGAAAACAAGTAACTAGTTACAGTTACTAGTTTCTTTATTTCAAAAGTAACTCAGTTACTAACTCAGTTACTTACACCAAAAAGTAATGCGTTATTGTGAAAAGTAACTATTTAGTTACTTCTTTTTTTCTTGTTTTTTTTTAAAGCTGCCATTACCATTAATTAATTAATTAATTAATTAATGCCCTTTTAGCCTTCATTTCAGTACTGTTATTGCACTGGAGAATAATACAATCTGTTGATCAGCGCTAGGATTTTTTTCAAAATGCATTAAGCCATAAAAATGGGGTCCTACAGTAAATTTTTGGGGTCCCACTTTTTTGTAAGCGTTTTGAAAAAATAATAAAAATAAACGTATGTATTATCCTGTTGTATCTCACATTCTATATTGTGTTTTGGAAAAAGGTTGTCATAAACGTTACATAATTCATAAAAAAATAATAATAAAAAAAGAAAACAAATTTGTATACATATGTAAATGTATTCAGTTATAAACATTCATTCACTTTCTTCTTTCCTTCATGGATCTAAACTTTACCGCTGCTGGTAATTTTTTCTAATTTCAAAATGTTTTAGTTTTTTTTAATGTTGTTTTTTTATTTGTTTTCGCCTTTTTTGTCAAACAAAACTATGTTTTTAATGGCAAACACACAAAATATGCAAAATCTTCCACCATTTTTCAAAGTGGAATATATATATATATATTCCGAAGTAATCGGAACCTTGGATAGGTCAATAATTCATAATAACATTGATTTTGATTCAATATTATGTTTTGAGCAATGACAGTTTGAAAGAAATGGATTAACGTGGACCCCGACTTAAACAAGTTGAAAAACGTATTCGGGTGTTACCATTTAGTGGTCAATTGTAGGGAATATGTACTGTACTGTGCAATCTACTAATAAAAGTCTCAATCAATCAATCCACTCCCTCGCTCTTTCTGTCTCTGCCCCTCCCTCACGAATGCTGCTGCGTGCGCACAATTTGTTTTGTTTTCAACCCCTTCTCTACCCTGAACGTACATTGAAAATACACGCAACCCTAACTCAAAATGCCGGACATTTGAGGCATTTAAGAAACTCCGCCCGGACAGCCCCGCAAAAGAAGACATGTCTATGGTCAGTCTAGAAAATCTCCATGTTAAGAAACTCGGCTTCAGTTGCACCATGTCTTGTTAGTAAACACAGACACTCCTCCCCTCCCACACCCGCACCCACACCCACACCCAGACACACACACACAGCGCCTCTTCTCTTATCCCCGTTGTGACACAGGAAGAATCAGAAGGACGACACTGCAACTCTCCAATAAAACACACTCAGATCTTCTGTTTTTAGCCGATACTACATAAAAAATTACGTAAAATAACGCAGTAACGCTTCATGTAGTAATGGTAACTGAGTTACTTCCATCCATCCATTTTCTACCGCTTATTCCCTTCGGGGTCGCGGGGGGCACTGAAGCCTATCTCAGCTACAATCGGGCGGAAGGCGGGGTACACCTTGAACAAGTCGCCACCTGAATATAAAAAATAACACGTTAGATTACTAGTTACCCCAAAAACTAGCGGCGTTACAGTAATGCCTTACTTTGTAACGCGTTAGTCCTAACACTGTTGGTAAGTAACCTCGCTGATGAACGCCGTACGATCATTGTTTATCGGTGTTGTCAAACAATTTGCTAATGACATTTATTGCTTTTTTGGTGTGAAGTTCATGTTTTGCTTTAATATTCAGTTAGAGTTTAACTATATTTTTCTGTTTGGGTTCAAAAACATTTAGTGATATCAAGTTACAGCCGACAAGAGATGTATTAACCAAGTTAAATATTACTATTTAGTGATGGATTCTTGAAGCTCAGGGTTTTATAGTTTGTTTTAATTTCATACAGACATTGACCAAGTAGTCAAACTTCTTAAAAAATACCTATTTGAAGAAGAACAGACGACAAAAGCATATGTATGTATGTAAGTATTTCTGTGTTCATTTGATTTCTCGCTAGGAATACGCTACATTGCCTCTCAGTTGCCGGATTCTGACACAACAGAAACGTCAGATGCAATCCAGCAATTTATTTAGTTGCCAAACTCCTCAGCACTAATCCTCATGCTCTAGAATAAACCAGTTGGTATGAAGATTCTTACTTTAGAGGATCCTCGTGGTCACTGTCAATGCTGTCTGCCTCACTTTCGGGGTCTCCTCTCCACGTCTGGTCCAACACTAGGGGACCCTGCTCTTCTTCACTCAGACTGTCCTCCTCTGTACAGCAGAAAAAACTTAATTCAAGACGTTACACAGTAAAATGCACTACAAGGAAATTAGATGGTGTTATGACCATTTTGAATATGAGATTATATAAGCATGTTGTGTGTAGGTAGCTCAACCGCCAATAATAACTTTATTGTTTTACATCACATTCTTAGCCAACATCTCCTGTCGATGCAATAACGTCTTTTTCTTTATCACATGCGCCAGGTGCAGAGCTGGAAATTGATACGGTTTTTACGATTCAGATTCCATTTTTGATTCAGCTTAACGACATGGTTTATAATTGATTCTCTTATTTGTTTTTATTAGAAATAAAGGATAAACAGATTGATTAGCATCAACTTTGTTTAGTTTTGCAGAAACAAAAGTGTACAAATCTAACAGTGAGGTCTTCCCTCTTGGCACTTGGTGGAAGCGGTCGCATTCCCTCCCTCTCTGTTTCTCCCTGCTTGCTCTCTGTCTTGTCTTGTCTATACTTTCTCTCTCCCTCCTTCAACACCACCTGAGAGTTAAACTTTGCGCATAATGCCTGCAAAGGAAGACTCCAGGCCTATAGACACAACATCACCTACACCCTGGACAATGGGCATATGCATATGCACACACACACCCCCATCCCACGCCTTTGCCTGCACTTAAACCACCCTGGGGCGATGGAAGGATGTGGCGCGCTAATAGATGGCAGCGGCCTGTCACCGTTGCCCACCCCCTTTAGTTGCACGTTTTGTGGTTTTTGTGTAACATGTTTATATGTGCTTACGCCTATACAGTTTTTTTTCTTGACCTCAGTCTGGACCCCCTGTTCAAGACTTCAGTTTGAAACCGATCTCTTTTTACGTTTACTTAACGACGCTCAACTTCTCTATGTGTACGCTGGTGTCCTACCTCCACCCACAGAGACGAAGAGAGTGGATTACTAACAAGAGTGTTCACTCCGTTTATTTAATTCTGCCACAGATAGAGTCTGCACTTTTCCAGTGCTTTTTTTAGTTCACTATGCATGAAGAATGAGTGGATACTTTATTTTAATAAACTAACTTGTGAGTACAAGTTAACCTCGGAAGATTTGCAATTACTTTGAGACTTAACTATACATTGCTTTGTCACTACTGTGAAGTCGTATTAATTTACTGTCCATCTTTATGAACTGAGCACAAGCAAAATATAAACGGCTCATCAGAGGAAACTATTATTCCTTGAACACATACTGTACAACAAATAAAAACTGACAACATAAAAAATCAGTCATCAGTCAATGTCTGCTCTCACTGGGATGCCGATTGGTGGGATGTTCCCAGCTTCCTGTTTACATGAAGAATTAATCATAATCCTCACGCAAAAAGGTGGAAAAAAAAGGTGGGTGCAAACCAGTATCTTTTGGTGTCTTTCTCATGATCCCAGAGTCTAAGTTGAATGTCAAAGTTGACCAAATTCTCGGTTTATGGTCACAAACTTTTACTATACAAATGAGAGGCATAATTTATCGAGTATGGGGTTGTGAATAGGGATTTTTACGGTTCCAATTTCACTTTCGATTCTACTTAAAGATTTGGTTCCTTATCGGTTTTCTTATAGATAAGTTTGGGAAAAAAAGAGAACAAAAAGGTGGATTAGCATCAATTTTGTTTAGTTTACAGGTAACGTGACTTTACAAAGTCAACAATGAGGTCTTAAGAAGCACATACGCAGCATAGAAAAAAATATATTTTGAAAATAAATATGAGGAATACCGGTATATATTTTTCTCTAAGCTTTTGACCACAAACTTAGTATCTGCTCGGAGACATTTGTCTATCCAGGCCTGAGTCATTGCACTATTCCCTGACAAGGTGAAAGGAGAGAAGTACTTTAGACATGACCTGGAGCGAGTACTTACTGCCCGCCTCGGAGTCAGTCAGAATCTGTCTCTTGCATGCTCATCTAAATGAGAAGGCATTCCTTTTCAATTTGACAGGTAATAGCGCTTACATGATAGGCGGTGTTAGTACCTTGTAGTTACGCCAGCTGACTGCTGCTGGGATGAGATTGGCGCGATTCAAAAACGTGACATTCGTTTACAGTTATTGCAAGCTGAGTTCAAATGTTTCAGCATATTGCTCGTATGTCATCATTTTGATGTAATAGCAACCTTGCCGTTATTACAAATAGCGCTGTTGAAATCTTTTCTTGTAAAATGTAGCCAAACTTTGGATTGTTTATGCGGCATGGGAGCCATGTTGCTGTCTGACGTCACTATGCACGTTGCGTAATGACATCCTTCCTGCCCATACAAATCGTTAAAGGAACCGTTTGAAAAAATGGAAAGTGATTTCAAGGAATTGATACACTGGGAATTGGTTCTGAACAAGAACCGATTTTCGATTCTTATCGATAGGTGTGAATGATTAGCAAATTTTTTTTTAAAGTGCAGTTTCGCTTTAACACACGTACAAATTACCTAAAGTACGACTTGCTTCAGAGCGACCTCCATCAAGGCAGCGTGTCTCTGCCCGACTGTACCCACTAAGCTGAGACAACAGCATCTCTGGCGATGGACCAGACGATACCTTTCTCATCTGAGCACGAAGAGCCATTGCATTCCTGCGGGCATGCTCAACACAGAATGTCACTCTGCAAAAACACATTAGGTGAACAAGTGAGAAAGCTGCTTGTATATGTAAATTGGGTGTTTGTAGGGTGAACACAAAAAATACAGGCATGGGTGCCATGCTGTATAAACTACACATGTAAGACATTGCTTATAAGACTTACCCATCTTTCCTCTCAACCTTTGGTGCAGCGTTTGGGCAGCGTTTGCCATTTTTGACCGAAACATAATTGCACTGCTTGTACGGGGCATTTTTATCCTCTAGAATGTGTTTGATGCAAAACTCCAGTCCTTCCAGGCGAGGCTGGGTGCATGGTCGTTGTGTGAAAGCGCAGGTCTGAGCTTCTTGAGGACGTGGCGCCTGCTGTGTTACCCTGTTCCGGCTGGTCGGCAGAACGTGTATTCGTATCCTGTTCATTGCAAATCTGAAAAATCGTTTTGACAGTGCATCACAGATTAAAATCAGTTACCCAACACTGCTTTCATACTGTTTAAATGAATGTGATGTTGTTGTAGATGGTAGTATGGCAGGTGGCTTATCACACTGAACATTGACTGTTATACTGATATTGTATTAACAAGCATAGGGCAGCATGGAGGGACGTTAACAACTTGAGTACCGTATTTTTCGGACTATAAGTCGCAGTTTTTTTTTCATAGTTTGGCCGGGCTCCAGTGCGACTTATATATGTTTTTTTCCTTCTTTATTATGCATTTTCGGCAGGTGCGACTTATACACCGGTGCGACTTATACTCCGAAAAATACGGTAGTCTTACAAACAACTAATGTAAAAAATTGCTGCGGTCCTCAGCGTGTTCGTTCTCTGTCTGTAAAAACTCACCAAGTGGCTGTCAAATTATGATTTACCATCTTAGAGTGTGATTGATTGAAACAAATATATTAGGGGGGCACAATAATTATAAGTAACACTCCTAATTTATTCCGATATAAGCAATTATGTTGTCACACCAATAAATCTGTGCCTTACTGTCGTAAACTCCCCCTGAACTCATTGTAAACAAACATGGCACCGATTGTGTGGGACTTCAACGTTTTAGTATGCGTCATTTTGTGTGCTATTTGGACCAAATGTAGGGCTTCCACGATTCACCAATTATTTCAGTTAGAAAGAAACTTTGATTTGCACTTTATTGCTTTCATTATTCGTTTGAGTTTAATTATTACAAATTCATAAAATCCACTGAACGACCAACCTTTTACCGTCAATGAAGATACTAGTTTTTGTCAGGACAAGCCTATAGGTAAAGTTTGGTCAAATACAACTTTTTTGGAGTCTTTCTTACCTCAAGGTGTACACAAACTACAGCTAAATCTAAATATAAATTAAAAAATATTATAGAGAAAAGGCCAACTTTTTGAACGGCTGTGTGGCGGCTGTTTGGGTCATCAAAGTGATGTGAAGCAAATCAAGCATATGTACATGGTATGAACAACGCAACAGATTTTATAATCATATGAGGAAGTACTACCCAAGAGATTATTCAGAAACTGAAAATGCATTAGCAGTTTAGCTGCAACTTGTACTAAAAAAATAACTGCATTTTGATTATGATCCGGATAATTTCTACTATGTTACTTTACGAGCTTCAACTTGTGTGTGTGTGTGCGTGTGTGTGTGTGTGTTCTTGGGCATCTGTGAGTGGTATTGGGCACCAGCAGAGACAAAATAGTGGATGACTGACATGAGGCGTCACTCCGTTTCTTTCATTTCGCTACAAATAATTAAAAAAGTTATGGGCGGATTTTATCAATGTTTCAGAAATAAATGCGATAAGGAACAACTGATTACATTTTGGGCCTGATCCAGATCACTGGCTCGATTGAGGAGTGTTTATAGCTATTTATTTACTATTACTTTAGGACGGTATAAGATCTGGTGGAGGTCTGTGCTCTTTAAGTGCTTTTCAGGTTTTTGGGTTTTTTTTTCCCAGGTAAAAGATTCAACTTACACTACAACCAAGGCAGGAATTTCACAACAGCCATGGCTCTCATTGCCCCTCTGTTTGGCCATGTGCCCCTCTAAAAATTATATGCGCCACGGCCACACTGGCCGTGATAACCCGACGGAAGCATCTCTTTTCCTCTGCATGATTTTCATGCCATTACAGCTTCTTTGAACAGTGGTGGGTTTAATTCTGCCTCGTATTAACCGTCGGAGTCTAAAACACAGCATCACAGGGCGAAACAGAAGTTATATAAAACCCACATAGCAGTGTGTAATCCGGATGTGCAAACATCTACGACTCCTTAAAGAGGGAACTGAACTTTTTTTGGAATTTTGATAGGCAAAGTATTAAAAAAACTGCAGTTCCCCTATAAAATGTATAGTTTTTTTGATGGCCTTCCTGCTCTGACATTTGGCCTTTGTGCCCTCAAAAGGTTGACGACAGCAAAAGCCTTGCCCCTAACATTACGAAATTCCAGTCCTGACTACAACTCGACTTCACTATCTAGGAACAGAACTCATTCATAACCTGAGGACCACCTGTAATCGCATGTACTTCTAATTGGGAGGAACAGGTGAGTATTGCTAACAAACAAGGTACCTTTAGTACCCGTTTATTTTGAAAACAACTACCGTATTTTCCGCACCATTAGCCGCACCTAAAAACCACAAATTTACTCAAAAGCTGACAGTGCGGCTTTTAACCCGGTGCACTTTATATATGGATTAATATTAAGATTCATTTTCATAAAGTTTCGATCTCGCAACTTAGGTAAACAGCCGCCATCTTTTTTCCCGGTAGAACAGGAAGCGCTTCTTCTTCTACGCAAGCAACCGCCAAGGTAAGCACCCGCCCCCATAGAACAGGAAGCGCTTCTTCTTCTACTGTAAGCAACCACCCGCCCCCGGAAGAAGAAGAAAAAACGCGCGGATATCACCGTACGTTTCATTTCCTGTTTACATCTGTAAAGACCACAAAATGGCTCCTACTAAGCGACAAGGATCCGGTTCATGAAAAGACGCAATCTCTCCATCCGCACACGGATTACTACCGTATTTCACAGCAACTGATATTCCTGTGAACCGCACTGTGGAACGGGAGCACGTACGGTGAATATTCGCACCACAGGGAATGAGAAGTCATCCTTCACTGTGGTTCTAGCTTGCCATGCTAACTTCCACACATGGTGATATTCAAAAGGAAGACCTTGCCAAAAGAGACCTTTCCAGCCGGCGTCATCATAAAAGCTAACTCGAAGGGATGGATGAAGAAAAGATGAGCGAGTGGTTAACGTAAGTTTAAGTTTACGCGAAGAGGCCGGGTGGCTTTTTTCACGCAGCTCTGTCCATGTTGATATACGTATGTTTGTGATTGCACATTTGCGTACATTTTGGGAGTGAACAGAGTTGTTAGAACGCTGGTTTTTAATATATTATTAAAGTTTGACTGACCTATCTGACTGTTTTTTTGACATTCCTTTAGCGCAGTTAGATGCGGCTTACAACACGGGGCGGCTTATTGGTGGACAAAGTTTTGAAATATGCCGTTCATTGAAGGCGCGGCTTTTAACCCAGGGCGCCTTATGGTGCGGAAAATACGGTATATGCTTCTAGTCCATCACCTAACTCCTTCCCGGCAGTGAAAAACCGTGGTGGTCAACCAAGCCAATATGGCTGTTGTGCAGCACCGGTGCTACTAAAAAAAAATAAATTAGTAGCACAGATGTTTTTTGTAGCACAGACATTTTTTGTAGCAATATCAAATGTCCTAAATATCACTATTTCATTTTTAACACTCAAACAAGGTACACATGTGCACTCACACCTATAATAAACACAATGCCGTCAAAAGGCCTCCTGCAACGCTCAATTCAACACAGAGAACATCCCTAAACTGTGCAAGCACTGTAACGAAGACGGGTGTAGGGGTGCGCGATATGGACCAAAACTCATATCCCGATATAGTTTGGCCCATAAACTAACCCAAAAATGGGAAATATCCTTTGATGTAACTTAAGAGGTGTTTTGAGGTTAAAAAAAGAAAGAAAAAGCTTTGAAAATAATATAAGAAAATTAAAATATCTCCAATCTTCTTTAAAAAAACATTTTGCTATGCACAATTCTTCGTCTAACAAAAACATAAAAAAACAAACTGTAAAATAAAGTGCCCTGGTTTAGGAGGACATGTTTAAACGTCAGCAGCAACATGAAAATAATTGACCTTTAACAATGGTGTTTTTATAGGTAAACATTATAGGACATACACACAAAGATTTTAGCCAAGAACACTTACCTACCTGCCACCTACTTCATGATGCTGTGTGAGAGGCAGTTTTCTAGAAATTAAAAAGTAATTAATTCTAGTTCCTCGTTACTTTACCAAACGGAATTACTCTTTAATAAATGTAAAACATTACTACGACAAGTAATTATTGCATTACTTAAAAACACTTCAAATATCTGGCATAATGCAGTTGTGATGAGTCTCATCTGAGAGCATTGTGTATGTGTGTGCCTTTTACAAGGTGGTGCCTGTTGCCTAGTGACATCAGTAAGTCTGAGTTTGAGCTGTTTTGTTAGCTTAGCAGGCTACCAGCGGCAGTTTGTTGGCTCCGACGGAAGCTCTTTCGAATCTTTCACTGGTTTGTGTTACCTGTGCTTAATAAATAGATTGAATGTGCTTCCATGGCTGTATGTTCTTGTCAACAAACGGGGTATTATTTTAATGGCAAGTTGGTCACTTCTAGCACTGATTTATTGTAACATTTTCCCTCCGACCTTCGTAGATACTAGTGTGCAGTGCAGTTAGAGTCAAGTTTTAAGGTAGTGAAAAAAAACTTTATTTTTTTTATACTAACCAGTTCCTCCAACTAAGACTGTTTCTTCTGCAATGGGAAGGCTGAGTCAGCATAAGTTTGTAAATTTGGAGGAGTGGGGCTCCCCTCTGTGCATGTCGCAGGAGGAAGGGACAGCTCTCTGAGTGATCAGTGACAATTCACCTGAATTACTTGTCCATTTGGTTATGCCAGTTATGAGTGTATTTCAAACATGTTATACAGGTAGGCAAACATTTTACTCTCTATTGATCAAATTCGGATGGATTTCTTTTAGAAGCAAAATGCGATGAGGGTTGAAATCCCTATTCGCACATGTGCGACAGTTTGTTTGTTTTTCTCCCCAGAGTCACATAGTCAATTTTTAGTCGCATTTGCAAGTAAATGTGTCGCACCATAAACCCCTGCACATGGAATGGCACAAAAGGTTACAGGCAGCACATTTTTGGAGACTCTAGTAGGGCTGGGCAATATATCGAGTTTGTAAGATGTATCGATATATTTTTAAACAAGATATGAATTGAGAAAATAGCGTAATATCGATAGAATTTATTTCACATTAAAATGACCAAACGGCGCTTATTTGTTGTGTTCCTTGTTCTCCCCTGCTTATCACTCCCTCTAAAAACTCCATGGGCTACTAAACCCCTCCCCTTCCTCATTGTGTTGTTTACTATGATGAGTCACGATTGGTCAAGATTAGAGCAAAACATTACGGACAGGCCAATCAGAGGCAAGATAGGGCGGGTAATCGAACCAGGAAGGGAAATCACAACAGACACAGATGCGCACATCCCAAAGAAGAGGGAATATTCAAGCGGGCGATTTATATATTTAAAAAACTAGTGGAAGATGGCAGAGGGATTCTCTTCCTTAGATTTTTCTTTTAGCGATCTAGACAACGTCCAGGAAACCCACAATGCGTCTACTTGGCCACATTTGGACAAATGTATGTGTCTGGATAAAACATTCATTTGAGTTGTTTACCATGTAAGCCCAAATCAAAACTGTTCTCGAGTTGCCAAGTTGCATATTTCGCACGAGAAATGCTGCCAAAAATGCATGGCGAAGTGAGGAAGATCATAGCAGCACAATTAAGTCAAGTCACTTACTTGGCGCTGACTTGAACCGTACGTGTGTGACAGTCCATTACATCGTCGACTGGGAATTAAAAAGTGCCTGCCTGCAAATGTATTTTTTATCTGAGTTTGATACATTTTGTATTATTTGCACAGCTATGTTATTTATTTTACGTAGAAAGAATATTTTTTATTTTATTTATCTTATGTTATTCTGTGTTACTTAAACAGTTTATTTTCTGTGCTAATACCCACCTTGACTAACTGGGTTAATAAAAGTGCCACTGACTGTTTACACTACAGTTGTGACTCAGTTCAATTTCAGTTAATCTCCCTCAAAAATGAATATCTTCAAATGTATACTTTCACCGGAAAATATATTGAGATATATATCGAATAGAGCAGAGCCAGCAATGGCCACAAGGACCCACCTGCCTGTCATGCAGGCAGCATCCCAGTTGGTCCCCCAAAGCAGGGCTGCAGGTCAAGAAAGGGGAAAGTAGCGGTACCAACCCCAGCCTAGGCCCTCTTGGAGGAGTAAACAGTGCACATGGTCTACTGACAGAAAATAGTTAACTTTTGCACCGTTTGCCACAGGCCCTTGCAAAGACTGTATTTGGTCTGTGATAGTTGTTCTCAATGAGTCTGTGTGTTACCTCATTGTTGTTATTGTTTTTATATTGGTATTGTTATTGTTCTATTGTTATTTTTACATTGATATTGTTAATGGAATTGTGAGGATCCAGTGAGGGCCGCATTCATTAAAATAAAAGGATGGGTGGGGGGGCATTTTGATAGCAAACCAGTGTATGTCAATATATGCTAAGCTATCTGAACAAAACATCTATGTTAGCTTTGGTGACAGAGGTAGGTGACAAAGAAAATTAGTGTAATGTAATAACTAGGGCTGTCAAAAATAAAAAGTTAACTAATGTGGTTAATCACAAAAAATATTGCATTAATCACGTATACCGTATTTTCCGCACTATAAGCCGCACCTAAAAACCACAAATTTTCACAAAAGCTGACAGTGCGGCTTATAACCCGGTGCGCCTTATATATGGATTAATATAAATATTTATTTTCATAAAGTTTCGGTCTCGCAACTACGGTAAACAGCCGCCATCTTTTTTCCCCGTAGAAGAGGAAGCGCTTCTTCTTCTATGGTAAGCAACTGCCAAGGTAAGCACCCGCCCCCGTAGAAGAGGAAGCGCTTCTTCTTCTACGGTAAGCAACCACCCGCCCCCGTAGAAGAAGAAGCGCGCGGGTATTACGTTTCATTTCCTTTGTGTGTTTACATCTGTAAAGACCACAAAATGGCTCCTACTAAGCGACACGCGTATAACGCAGAATTTAAACTTACATCACAGATGGTGTCAAAAAACAAGTGAAGCACACAAATACAACACTCGCCGTCATTCCGGGTGGATTAACCAAAGAACTCCAACCGCTCGATATTGGTGTCAACAGGGCATTTAAAGCACGACTGCGAACGGCGTGGGAACAATGGATGACCGAAGGCGAACACACCTTCACTAAGACAGGGAGACAGCGCCGGACGACATACGCCAACATCTGCCAGTGGATCGTAAATGCCTGGGCGGATATTTCGGTCACAACTGTGGTCCGAGCTTTCCGGAAGGCAGGATTCACAGAACTGCTGGACAACAACAGCGACACTGACTCCGATGACTTCGACGAGACGGAGCCGGCCATTTTGGATCCCGTATTCGCCCAACTTTTTAATTCGGACACCGAAGGAGAAGAATTCGAGGGATTTATGAATGAAGAATAACTTCAGAAAGTGAGCGTTATGTTTATTTTGTGTGTTGTGACATTAACCTTCGAGCAACATTATGTTGCTATTGCTCTGCACTATTTTGAATTTTACTATGTTTGTGATTGCACATTTGCACATTACCGTACATTTTGGGAGTGAACAGAGTTGTTAGAACGCTGGTTTTTAATATATTATTAAAGTTTGACTGACCTATCTGACTGTTTTTTTGACATTCCCTTTAGCGCAGTTAGATGCGGCTTATAACACGGGGCGGCTTATAGGTGGACAACGTTTTGAAATATGCCGTTCATTGAAGGCGCGGCTTATAACCCAGGGCGGCTTATGGTGCGGAAAATACGGTACATGCAGATTAATCAAAAATGTGTCTGCTCCTTTACCTTCAACGGATTCTAACAATAAAATTGCATTTGTGACCAAGTATTGAGGTATATTTTAATTTAATTGAAATGTTTAAGGTAATTGAAATCATGCAAGCGAGTTTATGTTACTAGTAATAGATGCAACAACACCACGAGCAAGGCATTTAGCCTTATACCTTATATGTAAATATAAGTTATACGGTAAGAAGAGATCGTCAGCTTCAATAGATATGGTATCTAATTAGCCTGTAAAAAATATATATTTGGATTTTTCGGTAAAAAAACTGGCAGCTCAATCCCCAGAATGTTATCAACTGCAGGTTTGTTTTTGTTTTTACAGTGCATTACTGTTAAATATAAAACTGTACCACTGTTATTTTTAAGGCAACATTTTGTCGACTCAACTGCTAGTTTCCCCCCCGAAAAATCTATGGTAAATTTATTTTACAGTGCATTGCTCTAAAATGAAAAACAGTACTACTGTTGTTTTACATTAAAATTCCGGTTACTGAGCTGGGTTTTTTTTTTTTTATTGTAAAATCTGCGGCAAGCTTTTTTTTCTTTACATTTTACATGGCTATAGAATAAAAAAAACTGCACCACTATTATTCTTGTAGTAAAATTATGGTGACAGGGCTGCCAGTTTTTTACAGAAAATCTACTGGATATATATATATGTTTATTTTTTTTACAGTTCATTACAAACAGGACCACTGTTGTTTTTATGTAAAAATTCTGGTGACTGAGCTGCCAACTTTTTACAGTAAAATATACTGCAAGTTTTTTTGTTCCCCCCCCCCCCCCCCCCGTGCATTACTGTAAATGAAAAAACAGTACCACTGTCATTCTTATGGTACAATTCTTGTGATTTGGCTGACAGTTTTTTTACAGAAAAATCTTCAGTCAATTGAAAAACTGTTATTTTTACAGCATTCTGGTGACTGATGTTCCGTTTTTGCCGTTATATCTATGTCCATTGTTTTTACAGTGCATTACTGTTAATGGAAAAATATGGTACCAGTGATGATTTCACTGTAAATGTTGGCAACTGAGCTGCCAGGTTTTTACCGTAAAATATACTGGCGTTTTTACAGTGTAGACTTGCGGACATGCCATCAATGTTTGTGCAGCTTGAAAGAGGTCAGTTTGAATATGTATTCAATTTGGTAGCCACTAGTCACCCTTTCGCGGGCCAAACAAAATGACACGACGGGACAAATTTGGCACATGGGCCTCGCTTTGGGCATTGTGTGTAGATAGTGTTATTGATATTTTGTTACGCTATAGTGTTATTGTTTGTTATATTGTCATTGTTGGTGATAATGTTATTGATACATTTCAATCCCATCAAAATCAATGTTATGAATTATTGACCTATTCAAGGCTCCAATTAGGGTTGGGCGATATATCGATATATCGCGGGTTTGCCTCTGTGCGATATAGAAAATGATTATATTGTGATATCGGAGTATAGTTGTCACGCAGTTGCATTTAGCTGCGGGCATTACACTACAGGCTCTTCTCACTCTTTCAAGTCTCCTTCTCACAGGGACGTAAAACAAGCGCACCTTCTTCCATACGTCACATACTGTCGCGCGTGTAACGTCATACGCCCTCGCCCAACAGAGAGGTAGCAGCATGCTAACGTTAGCTGAGGCAGGTGGTACAAGCGGAGTGGTGCGAGTGACAATACAAGAGAAGGTGCGAAACTGATCACAAATGGGGGAAGAACAATTAATGCCCAAAAAAAACAGCACGGGGTCCATCATCTGGCGGTAGTTTGCTTCAAGCGGGAAGATATTCAGCAGACAACAGTAATATGCAAAGTATGCAGCAGAAGCGTTGCTTCTAAAGGTAGCAGCCAACGTTCCCTCTGAGGTGCACGCCTGCGCAATTGCGCACTGCTCAAGCGTCCTCTGCGCACAGCAAATATATGTCACGCACCAAATCAAACCCATCTGAATTCTAAACAAAATAAACACATTTATTGTGTGTAATTTTGCAATGTAACTCTGAGTGACAGTGACAACAAGCGGCCCTAACAGTGTTCGTCAACACCGTTCAATTATTGTAACGTCTATCGAGATGCTTCGAGGACAGGAATTATTTCGATCACTTTATTGAGCAAAACTGTTTATATTCGACCATAACCACACCAAAAACATGAGTAAAAAACTTCTATCTCGAAAAACTAGTCATGTTCTGCCGTACAAACCAGGCCAAATTCAACTTGTCATCTGTCACCAACACGCATACCACAAAGCCACTGGTGCGTTTATACCACACAAAAAGTCGGACAACTCAAACACCACACAAAGTTACACTATGACTCCTCAGTCATACGTGTGCTTATTCTACCGTCATTTATTATTAATGTTAATTTATTGATATTAATCATGGAATGCTGTTACTAGAGAAAGTTACACTAATGCATGCACACTTCATCCTATGCTTACATTTCATTGTGCAACATGAGGATGTTTAAGGGGAACTAAATGTGATCTCTGAAAGGGGTACAAATGATTTCCAAAGCAGGACCCCCACCCAGACATATTGTACAATACTAATCCATAGCTTATGAAAAACAAGATTTCTTTTATTTTCATTACAAGTGGGCCAAATCACTAATATTACTAAATAAGCTCATGAAAATGACTCCTCTCATTTGAGTGTTATTATAAAAGATTGGTTTGAGACAGGTGTGCTGCTGGTATTGCCATGTGTGATGTTGCTCACATGTGCTCCACTGAATGCTCAGGGAGTTTTTGTTTGCGCTCAGACACATGAACAATTAGAAGGAACATTGGTAGCAGCACTACTAATTTGTTCTTTCATTTAAAAAGTCACCCGCGAGAGAATGAAGAGTGCTTGAAACTCCGCAGTTAACATCTCTGGCCGGTGCCACACCCAAAAAAATGCCGAAACAACCTGCGCTGACAAATGAGCCTGACGTTTCCATTTACAGATCAACACCATATGAAAAACATAGTCACAAACACAAGGAGATAACGTCCGCAGTAACTCATTACATAGCAAAGAACATGGCCCCATAAACATCATCTATGCAACATTTTGACCAGAGAACCACCATTACATGTTATGTAGACCACAAGGAAGTGTTTTCCATTTAGAAAAATAATAATAATATGACTCCTTTAATGCACCCTATTATATGCATCAAGTGTTCATTCAAGGCTAAGGCAAAATATCGAGATATATATCGTATATCGCGATATGGCCTAAAAATATCGAGATATTAATAAAAGCCAATATCACCCAGCCCTAGCTCCAATTACCTCATATCAAATGGTTCATTTAGAAATAAATTGGAGGGGAGAATATTGCATATTTTGCTTCCCAAGAAAAACTTTTTCTTTTTTTTTTTTTACAAAAAAGGCATACAACGTACAAAAACTTAATATCAGTGAATTGATTTAAAGGTGAACTAGAGATTGAAGTGTTCAAAGTAAAAAAAAATTAAATATGACTTACTTTTAACACTTTAATAAGTGGGACCCTCAGGTAGGGTTGGGCGATTATATGACCATGATCGTTTGATTGCGATTAATTTGAGTTTGATCATGGTCATCAGCTGTTCGCATATTTCCTCGGTCAAACTTGGCAGAACTGTCTGTTAAAAGTTATTGCAGTAGTAAACAGTAGAGGAGCAATCCTGCACGGAACAATCCACCTTTATTGACCGTGATCCTGTGTTTGTCTGTGAATGTGTGTGTGTTTGTGTACGTTTGCGTGTGTTTTTGTGTCTGTGTATGTACACGACCTCTCGTTCTGCTGCACGAAAATCAGGCTTGTTACAACGTAATTAATATTCAATCTGCATTGTGTCTCCTCCCCTACACCTAGTGTGTGTGTGAAAATCATTGGTACTATAACTTAACTTTATACAGCCCAGAAATGCAGCGGAGAATGACAAAATAAATAAATATGACTAACACTAGCAAAAAAGTTGAAACACAACATTAAGAAGAAGCAGCGGTTTTAGTGAAAGTCTTAAGTTTCACTATCTGCTGTAGCGCATCAGTAATCCTGCGCTGAATGCGGACTTGCAGGCACTCACAGGAGTCGTTGTTAGTCCCGACTGGGAGAATAAGCACACCCACTAATTTAATGACAAAATAAAAGGCCTTTTTATATTTTGATATTTTTTAATCAGACTTTTTATGTGTCTGCAAAGATTCCACTCCTCTGATATAACATGATCTAAAAACTTCTGCAGACAGACACTTTTGTGTTCTTTTTGTTTGTCCATTAGAAACATTTTTTTTCCTGAAATAATCATTAAACCTGTTTTATGTGTTGGTATACATTATTTTACAGTACCTCAAATTCAAAGTGCACTTTAATGTAATTGTATTCAATATAATACAGTATTTGTGTTGTAAAAACTCCACAATCTGGGTCACCGCTTGCTGTTTGCCAAAGCACTGGTGAGAAGCACTAATGTATACAAGTGATTAAAGAATGCAAATAATAATTTACTATTTGGAAGTGTTGTTTAGTAAATGTTAGCTTGAAATAAAAGTATTGTATTGTTCAGTACACCAATTATACTTTGTTTACTGCAGAATGCACTTTTTGATGAGAAGCAAAACAAAAAAAGAACTTTTAAGAGCAAAAAGTTGTCTTTACTCCCACAAAACGTACCAAAAAAGAAGCAAAACCGTGGTCCTAAAATCGAGGTACGGACCGGAGCGTGGATGTACTGTGGATGTACTGTTGACAATTGTTAGCTGTGAGCAAATACTACCTCAATCAAACATTTTGGAAATATCTGTTACAAGATACTGCATTGGTAAACAGTAGGGATACAACACTACTCGCCATAATCCTGCACGGGACAATCTGACTTTAATTTTAAAAAGTAATCATGATATTAATCGAGATTGGATGATATGAAAAAATTAATCGTGATTAGGCCCCAATTACTTCACATCAAATATTCGACTTTTATTTTTTTGAAGAAAACAAAAAAGGGGTTTTCTTTTACAAAGAGGAAACAAAACCTACAAATTTCATAAAAAATTTACAAAAACTTTACATCAACGGATACATCTGAAGTTGATCTACAGATTTAAGCGTTCAAAGTAAAAATACAAATTATTATATGACTTACTTACACTTTTATAAGAAGGACCCTGTATGGTCCTTAGGTCTTATAATGTTGCTTTTTATATAAAACGGTCAATGCTCAAACAATTATAATGAATCAAAATCAATATTGTTGTGAATTATTGACCCGTTTAAGGCTCTAACTATTTCACATCAAATATTTTACTTCTATGTATGGCATAAACAAAATGTATGCCATACAAAAAAGGGTTTTCTTTGACAAAAAGGGTATAAAACACATAAAAACATAAAAAAAATAACCTTAAGATCAACAAATAGATCTGAAATTGATCTTCAAATTTAAGCGTTGAAAGTCAAACAAAAATAATATATGACTTTTAAAACTTGAATGAGTGGGACCCTCAGGGGTCGAAGGGTCTTACGTCGTTTTTTATTTTAAAACGGTCAATGCTCGAACAATTATAATGAATCAAAATCAATGTTGTTGTGAATTATTGACCCGTTTAAGGCTCCAACTATTTCACATCAAATATTTGACTTCTGGGAAAACCCTTTTTTGTATGGCATGAACAAAATTTATGCCATACAAAAAGGGGTTTTCTTTGACAAAAAAGGTATAAAACACATAAAAAAAAATACCTTAAGATCAACAAATAGATCTGAAATTGATCTTCAAATTTAAGCGTTGAAAGTCAAACAAAAATAATATATGACTTTTAAAACTTGAATGAGTGGGACCCTCAGGGGTCGAAGGGTCTTACGTCGTTTATTATTGTAAAACGGTCAATGCTCATTGGTCAAACCATTATTCTGAATCAAAATCAAAGTTGTTGTGAATCATTTACCTCTTTAAGGTTCCAATTACTTCACATCAAATATTTGAGTTTTGAATTTTTGGGGAGAAAATATTGCATCATTTGTGTTTTTACCATTAAAAATAACTTTTGACAATTTTGACAAAAAGGGCAGGAAACATTAAAAAAATAAACTAAATAAAACAATTCAGAATTTGATTTCGACATTTAAGCACCGAAAGTAAAAACAATATATATTAATATATTACTTATTTTTTAAGACTTTAATGGGTGACACCCTTACGGGTCCTGGGACCTACAACGTTAATAACATTTAGCCAATCCCCAAGGGTTAAGGACTACCTTACTACAAAATCACTATAGCTGCTGGTAGAATTAGTTCACAAATTCAGTCACGTGAATGAAACATAATTCGGAAAATAATTGGAATAATTTGTGCGGCCCTCAGGTAAATTAAGTTTTTGACCCCTACCGTCGGAGAATGTTGGTCACGTCCAACCGACAACCACGCCGAGCCCGCCTCTGTTGACTGCGTCACTCTTTGATGGCGTCCGCCATCTTTGTTTGGGAGTTGCTAACGGTAGCTACCGCGTATTATCAACAACTTGCTGCAAAGACAGGCATCTTTCTGTCCGGTGAGGCACGGTCATTGTAGTGGAAGTAATGACATGATTCGGTAATAAAATATGAGTTTACTTCTATATCCAAATGAAGTAACAGCGTACCTTACCCACCTTGTGCTGGTCCACCACAACTAAGCCGCCGAAGGCGAAGCACAATGCGCGGATTTTCTTGCATCCACCCACAGCGCCCAGGCAGTGTAGGAGAGCCCGCCTCCTTCAACTCTGATTGGTCTGAATCATGACTCTGTCATTTGGTGAAAATGTTGGCAATCAAGATCAGGCCTGGGCAATTATTTTGACTTGGAGGGCCAAATTTAGAGACAAAAATGTGTCTGGGGGCCGGTATATCTGATTTTTAGGAACACTAATACAAAACCTCCCAATAATGTCTAATTGAATGCTAAAAACGTTATGACAGACCGCCTTAAAAAAACAGAATGGCATTTTTTTACTGAATGAGACACCCAGAATGTACATGAAAATAAAGAATGTGGGATTCACAATATTAACTATTAATGATAAACCACTGAATATTGGCAACATATGAACGTCACACCCCCTCTCGATTGACATATTTTGCAATCAAGCGAAATGCAACAAACACAGCAAAATATGAATGCGAAGGGTAATTAAAAAAAACCCACCTACAATCTGATATATCACTAAGTTTTAGAACTACGTTGTAAAAATCTCCTTCCACGTCTGTCCCTGACACTCTGGAAACACTCTGTGGAAACGCTCCCCACCCACACTGCTTGGTGCCTCGTCTGAGCTGCTGTAACTTAGATTACCATAGTAACTAATTAGATTACCATAGTAAATAATTAGATTACCATAGTAACTAGTATATCATGCAAAAGCGCAGATTCCAACCATTGGAATACTTTGTGTAGTTCAAGACTTTGGACAATAAAGTACTATCCACCTATCTAAGACTTACGCTAATTTATAAACATCACTGCACATCATAATGGCAGCTACAATTTCCACCTTAAAGATGTAAAAAAATGCTTTTGGGAATGTCCGGCGGGCCAGATTGAAAAGCTTAACGGGCCGCAAGGGGCCCCCGGGCCTTATTTTGCCTCGGTCTGATCAAGATGGACCGACAAGAAAATTTGTGGTGTTAGTGAAAAATGAAGCAGAATCTTTTTCAGTCTTTCCATTAAGTTCTCAACTTTAATAGGAAAAAAATCACTTTATGTAAAACAAATGTTCACACTGAACATGTTACATGAAAAATAAAATCCCACTGATATTTAATTTAATACCGGTCCACTGAATTACAAAACTTCCAAGATGCAGGAGAACCTCAGGTAAAATGTAATGTGATTTGCATTGCTAGGTTGCATGGCAGTTGTTGAAAAGTTGATTTTAGAGTTTATGATCCCACATTAGGATTTTTCAGTCAATTAATTACAAATTCGCAGTTTCATTGTAGGAAAAAACCTTTTGTTCAAGTCAGTGCATTTACTCCAAACAAAATGACTTATCACCGACTCACAATGTAGTCTGTCAAACCAAAGGATACACACATACTTAGAGGATATGGCTGTTTGACAGCTCCAAGTAAAATAAAATCCTGTTACTGGGTAGGATTTGCAAAGCCAGAAAAGTATTGTTGATCATCTGAATTGATAACATAACTACTTAATGAACAGGTTAGTTGAACGTACAATTCAAATGGAGCAAGACAACTTTAATGATTGCATCAACTCACAAAGTTACACGGGGGACTGTCACTTAAAAAAAAAGAAAAGAAAAAAGAATAAAAACAACCCCGAAAAAGGATGTCTAAATAATCGACAAGGTGGTTATTCGATATCCTTTACTGAGCTATTATAGATATGGTTGCCACAATGTAACCACAATCAAATAAATGTACACCATTGGAGACTAACAAGTGACAATTCCAAACAAAGAATGCAAGTTTCTTTTTCCTAGTCCAGTCTGACCAAATCAGCAGGATTGTTTTTTTTAATTATTGGAATCCCTTTACCAATAAGCATATCTTCTCTGTCTCTTTTCAATAAGTAGGATTTCATTAAAACTGACATTATTTTACAACCATTTAAAACAATGACTGCAGAACTCAAAATCTAAAAAAAATATTTCATTACACCATTTTCTTCTTAACAAAATGTAAAAATATTTTGTGTATTCTTTTAAACATGTTACAATTGTATACTTCTACCGAATAAGGTAGGGAATAAAATACAGGACACCAAAATGGTGGGGAAAGCCCAATTGTTTCCAGTTATGGCTGCTCCAACAAAGAAAAAAACATTTTGGAGATTGAATCTAAAGCCTGTCTACTTAATAATAATAATTGGTAAAGACAGGGGAAAAATAAAAAAATTGGAGTATATTATAAAAATAAATAACTCTATAAAACAGACAACCAGACAGTTGTAGTCATTTTATCTAATCTTAATTTCCTCCAAAAAAACCTAAATCATGTAAAGGAAAGTAATGTCCCACCATCTAAAATAATTTGATTGCAGCCAAATTTGCATCTATACCTTTAAGTTAATAACATGTTTTGTTCCAATCAGATGTTCAAGCTTTTGCGCCTTGAACCTCAAGTGATCAATACAAATAAAACATTTTGAAAGTCGCATCAGCTCATGACGCTTATAAAATGTCTAAAATCAGACAATACTTTATGTAACAGACAGCAACATACATTAAAAACTCATTTGGGTAGTGGCGGAAGAGGTGGAGGAGGGTCTGAAGGCAAGGGTGGGGGTCTGGCATTGCTCCCTCTGGATCCGCCAGAGTACCTGAAGTCTGCGTACTGGGATCTGTAGTCAAACATGGTCGGCTGGGACGGCTGGACACCCTGCGCGCTCAGAAGCGAGTTTAACATCTCAAAAGTGTCCTGGTACTCATTGGACTGAGCGCCACCTGTTCCCCCATGTCCGTTAGTGTCTGTCTTGTCGCCTTTGGGGAGTGAATAGCTCCCCTGGTGATGGGAGAGGCCAAGGGCCGGGAGGATGTCAGATGCCAGTGTTTGGCCAGATGAGGAAGACATGGATGGTAGCTGATAGGGATTTCGAGAAGACTTGCTCATTTTAGAAGCAGGGTGGGATGCTGCCGAAGGGTCTTGGGGATGTGTCCTCTTGCGGGAGACAGAGGAAGATGAGCTTGTTCGAGACGAATCATTAGGGACCTTTTTGCTGCTTCCTAATGCACTTCCGGAACTTGAGTGTTTGTGTGAGGAGGAAAGAGAAGCACCACTCAAAGAGTGGTGGTGGTGGTGATGGTGGTGGTGATTGGACCTGTCCCTGTGCTTGTCCCTGCTCTTGCCCTCCTCACCTGAACTCCCCCTTTGCTTCTCTGGCACACGAATACGCACTTTAATGTCTTGGTCCTGCCCTCTCCCGCTGTGTCCACTGCTGCCTCCGCCAGCCAGGGGAAACTTCATTTTCAAAGAACTTCTATCGTGTCTTTCCTTCTCCAAGGGGATTTTGAGAATAATGGGTGAGGGGTTGGACAGGTCAGAGGAAGACGAGCTGGACTGCTGGTGATTATGCTGCTGTTTCTCCTTTCTCTGCTGCTGACCAATGAGAGCCTGGGCAGCATTGGCGTACTCCCTCTTCACGCTGGCTTCCATGTTTTCCAACTTCCTCTTCTGAGCGGCCAATACATCTGCGTTCTTGGCGCGGTATTCACTTAAGGACACCTTAGCAGGGGTGTGGATCTCATGGTTGGTCTGCTGCTCAGGCACCCCCTGACTCTTGCCACTCCAGGTCTGAGCACTGCCAGGCGTACTGTCCTTGTCAGCCGTGGTGGACGAAGACGAAGCAGAAGACGGGGCCGAAAGGCTCATCAGACCCGCCACAGTACTTTCCGAAGAGGCCATAGAGATCATGCTCATCATGGTGTCCCTCTGGTCACCCTCCTCCTGGACTTTTGGCTTGGTCTTTGGTGTCTGACCTCCTGCCTGAAAAACAATACCCTTAAGAGTCAACAAATCTCATCTGCTCATTACAGGCCAACTTATTAGTGCTCAGTCACCACGGAATCAAGTCGTACCTTCCAGTTGCGGATGCGTTTCAGTCTGCTAGGTGTTTTCTCCAGAATCTGCAGGAACTCGTGTGTGAGCTCTGAACAAAGTTATTTTAGGAATATGAAATACAACATCAGCAGAAGAGAATTAGAAGCCACACATTAGTTTAATGCCAAATTGGTGCGTGACTTGTTCTTGAACATTTTCCCATTCAACTAGAGTGCATACCATCTAGCAGCTTAAGAGTGACTGTGGGGTCAACATATTCCCACCAGTGTTTTCCATCTGTAGAAACAGGAATCTCCCAGTTGGACCACTTGCAGGCAAGATGGATACACACACAGGCCACGACCGGCGGACTGTACTGCAGGCAGAACGTGGTCAAGTGGAGACTATGTGGCAGCGTACATCCCAGAAAAAACATACATAGAAAGAGGGGAAAAAACAGAGCAGATATTCAGTATATTGAGTATTTACAAAAATGTGTGTGAAAATAAACAGGAGGTAAACGGAGTATATACCTGTTGGTGGCCATGAAGTAAGATGTTTGAGCAAGATCCTTACTTGCTGAAACAACAACAGAATGGAGAAGCACACTTAAAATCTGAGCCACAAGGACTTTGATGTGAGCCCTCCAAAATTAGCTCAAAATTGTATTTTGATGCTCACCTCTAACCAGCTGGGTGCACTTGACAACATGAGTGTGGGGATGGTCGATGGTGATTTCAAACGCTGCAAGAACAGAGGACAAAACAAAAAAAGACTGAGTGATATGAAACAGTTAAACCCAAAAAAAGCGTGCTTCCAAATCGACGGTTAACAAACGAGTCCTGTTAGCCCAAACAAAAGAGTTATTTGACTTCGCATGAGGTCTTCCAGTAATATTCTGCCCTAAATGAAAAGATTGAATGTTTATTATGAACAATATGAAAAGGTATATCAGGTGTCGTTTTAACATTGATTTTTATTTGTTGTCATCTGATACTTCTCCATAAATTGGAATGCTTAGTGGAGGGCCGTATGCAGATATAAGAACATGGTTCATAAAAATGCAGCAACTCATTCTGTACACCTCAGATAGATGGCGCCAAATGAAGAAACAGAAAAGGGAGATGATCAATACTAAAGACAAAGTTGCAAACTGCTATTTCTGTGGATTGGTGACACGCGAGCGTGACTGTGCAGTGTTGCAAACTGCATGCAAAGTTTCTGTCGAACAAAAGTAAACACAAGTTACTTCTTCAGAATCACAGGGAGGGAAATCAAAGGACCCAAGTCTTTCCTTCCGAACTTACCCAAGGTCTGGAGTATTATGCTCTCAAGAATGACCAGGTCTTGGGCTTGTTGCAGGTAGGCCTGAAGTTGAGAGGACAGGCACATTACTCACTGCAAGGCCTGTATCCGTTGTTAAACAAGATCAACTGGTCATGCAGTTTGATTCTGGTCATGTGTAATTGTCTCAGAGGTTTTGTAGCATTCATCTTGAAAGACTGACTTTACTCAATCAGTCTTTCAGTTTTGTGCTGACAAACGCTCCCAAATAAATGAGAACTCAAATGACACCTCACATTTATGCCATCTCATTTAGATTCTCATATGACCAAACACGTCCCTTTATGTCCACTTCTTTCAATGTAAAAAGGGGAACTGTTGCAAGAGCGACAGTGAAGCTAAATGCTGCAATCACATTATTATTTTGAGATTTGTTTCTTGAGTATAAAGTAGCGGAAGGCCATGTAAAAGCGTCACTCGATGCAGAGAGTAAGGCACTGCCCTTTTGGAGAATAACAGGCACTCACGGTGATCAAATGGAAGCTAAAACCATAAAACTTACATCACTGCGAACATCTGGTGAGGGATCCTGTGGGTTGAGACAGGCATGAGCCACCTTAATAACATGTTCTAGCTTTCGGGGCTGCTCCTCCACCTTTGCAGCGAGGAAAAGAGCGGCTGGAGCAATGACCTGCAAGTAAAATTTAAAAATATATAATTGAAGTTCAGATGACGCTACACATTCAACAAGTACTCACATTTCTGTGGAATCTGGTGAAGGACTGGACCATATAGAAACGATGCATGTACACAATGGCCGTGTTTATTGTAAGCTGGGACCTAGTACACAGTTGTTAAGGTAAATGGCAACAAGATTTCAGGTATGAAATGTAAACATCGATTCAGTTAGTATAAACTCAGCCTTGTGGTACAACATTGCAGGAAAGCGAAATAAATCACGTTACTTGTCCGGAGCTAGCCGGAAGCTGCAGTTCTTCGTAAATATAACTACTTACGGTTAAATGCAAAAATCGTATACTATTATAATATGCTGAGAATACAATGCTACTCGGGGCGACATGGACTTGTATACGTATTTAATAACATTACTAATACAGTGAGATCTGAAGCTAATGCTAACGTCCTATAGGCCTGCCGACAACACAGGCCTTCACGACTTTGGGGTTCGCCAAATACGCCGCTCTCAGACAGCTGAGCCGGGCCCCTATAATACACTAAAATAATCGATGTTTAGGAAAAACGAGGGTATTTAAAATGAAACCACACAAAAAGCAGTAACGACTCTCTCGAGTAGAAAAGGCTAAACGTAAGTAGCGAACAAGCTAGGCTAGCTCAGGTGGCTAACGTAGCTAACATGGCTAACAGCGCCGACAGTCGGGCCACGACAAAAGATACACATTGAGCCGCTGTCCCATGTCCTGTAGCAGGTTGGCTGCCTGTTGTCTGTACGAGAGCTCCTTGTCCGGATCGAGTCCAGCTCGCCGAGATGGATTGTTGTCGATCTGTTGCCGGGTGTAGTACCATTTGTTATTACAGCTTGCAGGGAGAGGACTAAGCGAAGCCGCCATCACTGAGAAGGAGGATAGTTTAAAATTTCAGCGCGTCACAGGAAGTTACGTCACATCGAGTGAGTGGGCGGAAAACGGGCAATTTCACTCACTGATAGGTATTAGTAAAACGCCGGAAATAACCTTACTGTGAAAACTACAACTGGCATGTTACAACCCCTGGAACATTTGAAATCACCTGACTTTGAGGATGTTCATTTATTTGTTGAATATTGCAGAATAACGGCGGACAAGGGACAGGACAAACAACTCAAGTAATTTCAAATGGTAACTTTCCGGCTTCAGATCGATAGCTAGGAACTTTATTTATCCCTTTGGAAAGTTCCTTCTGAGAAATTAAAGTTCCGGCAGCAGCAGGTAGCACCAGAAAATAAAGGAAAAACACTAAAAAAAAAATGAAAAAATAAAAATAGAATACAATTGAGGAACAAAAAGTTATAAGCATATAAAGATATTATACATTATACATGTCTATGTATACACATGTGTTAAAGCAGCAGCAGGAGTGTGTTGTGTTTGTGTCTATGAACAGATGGTCTTGCCTATATATACAGTTTAATCTTTAGATTATAGCAGTGGTTCTTAAACTTTTTTCACCAAGTACCACCTTACTGTAAAATATATATATATATATATATATATATATGTATGTGTGGGAAAAAAATCACAAGACTATTTCATCTCTACAGGCCTGTTTCATGAGGGGGGGTACCCTCAATCATCAGGAGATTTTAATGGAAGCATTCACATACCATGGTTTATATAGGGCACAGAGTGGGTGGGTACAGGCTGGCCTAGGGGCGTGGTGATTGGCTCATGTGTTACCTAGGAGGTGTTTCCGTCTATGGCGGCATGTTGTTACAATTTCGCTGCGCTTGTTGAGGGATGACAGGTCTGGACGGTAAATAATAAACAGTTTCTCTTTCAAGCATAGGTTGCATCTTTTATTACCACTATTGTAAGGTGTGCTGGATGCAAGAATTTGCCATGTTATTGAATATTCAACATTATTGTCTTTGAGGTCCCAAATGTGTTTGCTGAGTTCTGTGGTATTTCGCAGGTTTTTGTTCCTGAAAGAAGCCTTGTGATTGTTCCATCTGGTTTTGAATTCTCCCTCGGTTAATCCTACATATGTGTCGGATGTGTTAATGTCCTTGCGTATTACCTATAGACAACTGATGCTTGTAAGCACCCCCCGTTGAGAGGGCAATCAGGTTTCTTTCGACAGTTACAGTCTTTGTTGGTTTGGTTCGTGGGACACCCAAAGATTCGCAGCCCTAATATACATACACATATACACTGAACAAAAATATAAACGCAACACTTTTGTTTTTGCTCCCATTTTTCATGACTGGAACTCAAATATCTAAAACTTTGACTATATACACAAAAGACTTATCCCTCTCAAATATTGTTCACAAATCTGTCTAAATCTTTGTTAGTGAGCATTCCTTCTTTGCCAAGATAATCCATCCCACCTCAGAGGTGTGACATATCAAGATGCTGATTAAACAGCATAATTATTGCACAGGTGTGCCTTAGGCTGCCTACAATAAAAGGCCACGCTGAAATGTACAGTTTTATTACACAGCACAATGCCACAGATGTCGCAAGTTTTGAGGACGCGTGCAGTTGGCATGCTAAATGCAGGAATGTCCACCAGAGCTGTTGCTCGTGAATTGAATGTTAATTCTTCAACCATAAACCATCTCCAAAGACGTTCTTAGAGAATTTGGTACATCCAACCGGCCTCACAACCGCAGACCACGTGTAACTACACCAGTCCAGGACCTCCACATCCAGCAGGTGCACCTCCATGATCGTCTGAGATCAGCCACAGCTGCTGCAACAATTGGTTTTCCTAACCAAATAATTTCTGCACAAACTTTGACAAACAGTCTCAGGGAAGCTCATCTTAATGCTTGTCGTCCTCATCGTGGTCTTGGCCTGACTGCAGTTCGTCATCGTAAACGTCTTGAGTGGGCAATTGCTCACATTCGATGGCGTCTGGCACATTGGAGAGATGTTCTCTTCCCGGTTTTCACTGTTCAGGGCAGATGGCAGGCAGCTTGTGTGGCGTCGTGTGGGAGAGCGGTTAGCTGATGTCAACGTTGTGAATCGAGTGGCCCATGGTGGGGTTGGGGTTATGGTATGGGAGGCGTATGTTATGGGCAACGAACGCAAGTGCATTTTATTGATGGCATTTTAAATGCACAGAGTTACCGTGACGAGATCCTGAGGTCCATTGTTAAGCCATTCACCTGAGACAATCACCTCATGTTGCAGCATGACAATGCATGGCCCCATGTTGCCAGGATCAGTACACAGTTACTGGAAGCTGAAAACATCCCAGTTCTTGCATAGCCAGCATACTCACCAGACATGTCACCCATTGAGCATGTTTGGGATGCTGTGGATCGGCGTATACAACAGCGTGTTCCAGTTCCTGCCAATATCCAGCAACTTCGCACAACCATTGAAGAGTAGACCAATATCCCACAGGCCACAGTCAACAAACAGATCAACTCTATGCGAAGGAGATGTGGTACACTGCGTGAGGCAATTGGTGGTCACACCAGACACTGACTGCTTTTCTGAAATTTCTGAAAATACAACATAAAACATTTTTTTAATTTGTTGCAATGGTGTAATTTAAACAATCTTGATGATTAAGTTTAAAGAACGTTTTTACGGCATTGTTTTTCTTTTAGGTTTAATTTTTAAATTAATAAACTGTACTAAAAAATTAATGTCCCTAGTTTTTATGTCACGACCAAAATGCAAGAATTTTAGATGCATGGCTGATTCTGAATTTAGGCCACACCCCTACATTTTTGACCAGGAAGTGACATTACATTTCTGCCCCTCTTGGCTGAATGGTAGTCACTTTAGCTTCATTTGGGTCATCAGATGGGCACCCTTCTTCACTGGTGTTTCAATGACAGGCCCACGACACCTCCAGAGGGCTCATCGGCAACAACTGGCATTCCCAGGTGAGCCCCCCCTCTGCTTTCAACCATTATGTGCTGTGGGTCTTACTTGAGCTCCAGATGGTGTTTCTCCTCTTCACCCACAGCCACCGACTGGCTGCCTCTGCTACCCCTGAGAGGGCTTTGATAGTTTTTCGCAGGGTTTGGCCTCGAACTCCACTGTCTTTAAGCAGCCTGATGGTTGTCCGGCTCACAAAGCCTCTGCAGCCAATTTCCACTGGGCAGACCATGGCTTTCTGCTCAGCATCAGCTGCCAGCTCGGTGTACTTAAGGCTTTTGCGTTCAAATCCCTCCTCCACAGCAGCCTCCCTGGGAACTGTGAGTTCTATTATGTATGTACACGATGTGCAGTGAGGAGGACCAGAGCACCATGTCTGGTCTGAGGTTTGATCTGGCTATCTCTGAAAGAAAGCAGAGCTTTTGATTGAGATCCACCGCCATTTTCCAGTCACAAGCCCCTCCGACCTGGCCTATGTCTGGTATATGGCCTTTGGTTGACTCTGCACCTTCTCGGATGAACTCTCTTGTGGATGTATGATGTAATGTTGAGGGGGCAGGGCATTGATCTTCTCTCTTCTGGCCTCTAACGTGACTGCTCGGCACTTCAGGACCTGGTTGTGCCACCAGGTGTAGCGCCCTTGTGACAGACTTGTCTTGCAGCCAACGAGAATATGTTTGAGGCGTTGCTGAGCTAGAGCAGCCGTATGCCACACTGGTCCGCTCTCACCATACTTGCCAACCCTCCCGAATTTTCCAGGAGACTCCCGAATTTCAGTGCCTCTCCCGAAAATCTCCCGGGACAACCATTCTCCCGAATTTCTCCCGATTTCCAGCCGGACTTAAGGCACACTACCTCCAGGTCCGTGCGGACCTGAGTGAGGACAGCCTGTCGTCACGTCTGCTTGGCCAACCAAAAAGTATCCACAGAACACTATAGTGTTCTGTGGTTACTTTTTGGTTGGCCAACGGTTTACGTTGTATTGCGCACCCTGACGGCAAGTGTGGGAGTAGGTTCTGAAGTATGATGTAAAGAGACATAACTTCGTCACCTCGCCTGGTTATTGACTCCAACCCAGAATATTACACTGCCCATACCTACGCTCCTTCAAAGGCTGTGGTACTGGCTGCAAAGCATTGCACTTTCAAATACAACAATGAATAGAGAGGAGTGTTATGTGTGTATATGTGTAAATAAATGAACACTGAAATTCAAGTATTTATTTTATTTATACAGTATATATATATATATATATATATATATATATATATATATATATATATATATATATATATATGTATATATATATAAAAATATATATATAATGAAATACATATATACACATAGCTAGAATTCACTGAAAGTCAAGTATTTATTTTATATATATATATATATATATATATATATATATATATATATATATATATATATATATATATATATATATATAAAAAATAAATATAAGAAATACTTAAATTTCAATGAATTCTAGCTATTAATATGCCCCCCCACCGGCGGGAGACCCCACCCACCTCAACCCCCCCAAATCTCCCGAATTTTGAGGTCTCAAGGTTGGCAAGTATGGCTCTCACCAAGGCCAAGGCCTCCTCTCCCCTGCTGCACAAGGCTGATGATGTCTCTGTGCCTAAGATCCTCTTTTACTTGCAGAGTAGCTGCTGCTGCAGTCCATTTCATTCCGGTCACCTAGGTAGGAAATGTTTGGGCAACACATGGGTCACGAGACTCTGTTAGCGTCATTTCCAGCCTTATCTTTGTATACTCCTGTACTAGGCTGGAAACAGAAAGCTCCAGAACACCTCTTCCATACAGTCCGATGTTACTGAAGCATTTGGGAAGACCCAGCCACTTCCTGGCAAATGAGCTAACCACCCTCTCCAACTTTTCTACCTTTGTGGTTGGTATGTCTTAGATGGTAAGAAGCCACATTGGAGGCACCATTGCTTCAACCGGCCAGGGAACATGGTCTTATCGATGTTTTCAAGGCCAGTTATGGTATCCTGCTTGAGCTGGTCCACATGCTCTGTGTCTTTGAGGGTGGCATGATACCAACGTTCAAGACTCTAGACAGGCTTCTCAGACACTGTTGGTATAGCCTCCTCACCCACACAGAGTCGATGTTCCATCAGCTTCCCCCTCACAACAGAGATGCTTCTGGACTTGCTTGGCTTTCTTTCCACTGGATGTTTTCTTGCAGCTTGTTCAGCAGCCACTTAGCACACGCCTTGGTTGTGGTGATGATGGTCATATCATATAGGTACTGATCAGGGGCGGATTAAGAAATTTTGGCCCCCTGGGCCTGACATGGTCTTGGCCCCTCAACCCCGCGCGTGCACGCGCACACACACGCACGCACTATGCAAGAAATAGATCTGGATGTAGACAGCAAGAATGCTATAGTGGCTGGACAGGCACTGGACATGTCCTGAACTCAGTGTCAGACGTGGCTGCCGAATACTTGGATGAAGTGAAGCAGCTGACAGATCTCATGCTGCCCCATCTGAAGACTGTCCTGGCCAGGCAGAGGATGGACTATGGGATGGATGAGGAGACCTTCCCAATGGACCCTGTCAGTGAACAGGCTAGTAACATTGATGGCACCCCTGTGCACAACATTGGGATGGAGAGACAATGTGGCAAGGTGGACTACAGACTGAAGAAGTTGGGCACACTGAACGCAGTCAATAGGTCAATAATTTTACAGAAGAGCCAGGAGCTTCAGAGGTTTCAAGGCAGCAGCACAAGCAAAAAGAGAGGTTGAGCTCAACTGGAGTAAACTCATGAAGGCAAAATTCGAGAGTTGGGCTGACGAGAAACAAGAGATGGCTCAAAGACAGGAGAAGAAGAGACTAGACATGCTGGACACACTGAAATCTTTTGGTGGCCCCTTCACGATAGTGGGGAAGTTGAAAAGTTCCTTGTCGATGAAAGTCTGAACAAGAATGCAAAGCTGCAGAGAATGAAGCTTGAGGTTCAGTTTGCCAGAGAAAGCACCAAGCTTCTGCCTAAAGTCAATCCTATCTTCAGAATCCAGGTGACAGACAGTTCCCAGAAATGGCGAAAGTGCAATTCTCCCAGTCATAATGGATACTTAGAATTTTATGGTGGTGGTAAGTATTCATGAAAACAGGTAGCCTAACATTAGTGAATGGGTGAATTCTGGAAATAACAACCTAAAAATCTTACACAGTGCACCTTTAAGCAAGGGGTTTCTTTCGTGCTTTCAATTTCGCAAAATCATCCACCACATCATTGAAGTCCAACTCTCTTGTCAGCTCACTCTCAATTGCCATTAGAGATAACGCATTTAATCTTTTCTGAGTCATTCTTGTGCGCAGCTCATTTTTGACTCTTGACAAAAGAGAGAATGAGCGTTCTCCCTCACAGTTACTGACCGGTAGAGTGAGAAAAATCTGTAGCGCAATGTATGTATTAGGAAACGTAGGCTGTAGTCCAAAATGTATTATTGTTTTGAGCAGTCCTGAAGGGGTCCTCTCCTCATCAGTGTTGTTGAGCTGTATAAAAGATTTGAACTGTATAAGCTCCTGTCCAAGACTTTCATTGAGGTCAGATGAGTATGATTCAGTGAGAATCTTGGCCTTGTGAAGGACTGAAGCATTGGACTCTGTATCCAAAGAGAAAAGGACACTGAACAAATTGTTCAGATGTTTGTAGGCCTCCAGACGGTGATTAAGGCTTGAACTCAGTTGATCAATAGAGGCAATAAATGTCTCTATTTGAAACAGTTGCCTTCCCTCAAGCACAACATCTGGGGATGCTGATTCATCAGCAAACTTTTTACGTTTCTTCATCCGTTCAGCCCTGTAAGATGGGGTGCCACCCAACATGTTTAAGGCTTTCTGCTCAAAATTATCAAATAGATCTCTTTGGGAGAGAACAAAGGTGCGCAGAGATTCCAGCAATCTAACTGCTGTACCAAGGTCCATGTCTGCTTTTTGAAGTTGCAGACTTGTGGCCTGAAATCTGGACAGAACAGTGTCCCAAAAGCCTGCCATGAAGGCCATCTCAAGTGAATCCAGCTTCCGCACTAGACTGTCAGCTTCAGTTTGTGTGTCTCGTTTCTCTGTGTCATCAGTGGAAATACCCTGTAGTGCTGCTCTTATTTTACTGTAGTTCTGCCACAGTGCTTTGGTAGATTCTGCACGGCAACTCCAACGCGTGTTGGATAAAGCTTTAAGTGTGAGATCTATGTTGGAATTGCCAAATACCCTGTCCCATCGGTGTGTGGATGCAGTTGTGAAGTTGTAAATAGACTGAATCAAGTCAAAATACTTAGAGACTTCATTTCCACATCTGTCAATGCTGTTGACTCCCACCAAATTCAAAGAGTGAGCTGCACATGGAATATAGTGTATTAATGGGTTGCTTTTCTTTAAGTGAGCCTGCAACCCATTATACCTCCCTGACATGTTGCTGGCATCATCATAAGCCTGCCCCCTGCAATTTGACAGCTCTAACCCTAGATTTTCCAACACAGACATGACACAGTTAGCCAAACTTTCACCTGTATGGCTAGTAATGGGCTCAAAACCCACAAAGCGTTCAACAACACTGCCCTCTTTGCCAACAAAACGGAATATGAATGTCAATTGGTCCACATGAGATAAATCTGGGGTTGAATCCACAATGATAGAGTAGTATTTGCTTGCTTGCAGTTCATCTGCTATAGCCTGTTTGGTTTTTGCACCCATCAATTCAATGAATTCCTCACAAATGGTGGAGGACAGATATGAGGTATTACCTCGACCCATCTGCCCAAACTTTCTGATGTGATCCTTTAGAAAGGGATCAAATTCAGCCAGGACCTCCAGAATACCAAGGTAGTTCCCATTGAGAGGAGACCCTAACGATTCATTTTTACCCCTAAATGCAAGGCCCCTTTCTGCAAGGAATTTAATGACTGCAACAACTCTTTGTAACACCTGCCTCCAATAGCTGCTCTCTGCCTGAAACTGTTTGAACAGGTCTGCATCAACTGTGGCACCTGTGGCGCGGTTCAAGACTGCTTGCATGCAGGTTATGTGCTCAGCACTTTGCTCATGTTCACCAAATCTTTCTGAGTGTTTCCAATCACAATAGCCTGTCACAAAAGAATGCGTTTTTGGGGAAAACAGTTTGCATGCAAAGCAGTAAACATTACCAGTAGAGGGAGAGTACATCATCCACTCTCTTTGTACTCGTTGTCCATTGGGCAGGTGTGAAGTAAAATGTTCATTGTTTAGGCATCGGGTTTTGCCTCCTAGCCCACTGTTCCTCACAGAAGCTGGATAATGGCTGTGACGGTTGTGAAATGATTTTGCACCTCTTTGAATAAGAACTTCCTTCATTGACTCAGTGAGGGTATCAGCCCATTTAGCGGGATCACTAGGTAGAGTTGTCACTGTAGATGGTGTTGAAGAAAGACTCAACTCATTTTCTATGCTGTCCAGAGGTGCAGTGACCTCACATTCATCCGAGCAACTGGCTACTGCTGAGTTGGTTGAATCATTAGCATCCGAAGCATTTGGTTCAGTGCGTACACTTGTAGTGGTCTCAGGATCTTGGGAGCTACATGCTAGCTCAGGTGCATTGCTAACCTTAGCTGAATTTGCAGTAACATTTATAGAATTGCTTTCAGCAGATGTCTTTGTACTGAAGAAGCTGGAGATATTTGGAACACTCTCAAGTAAAACTGATTCCTTTTTTTTCTTTTCTTGCTGAATTTTTTTTCTAGCTCCTCCACTTAGACGTTTATGATCCATATTTCCCTTCTTTCTGTGCACATTGGCTCTTTGCCTATCACAACAGCTTAACCAACTATGTGTATGTGTGTGTGTGTGTGTGTGTGTGTGTGTGTGTGTGTGTGTGTGTGTGTGTGTGTGTGTGTGTGTGTGTGTGTGTGTGTGTGTGTGTGTGTGTGTGTGTGAGTGATGCAATTTTCAAAACTAGCAATCTAGCATTAACAGTCAAAAGCAGAAATCAGCTGATTTCTATAAGAACTGATAACAGATTTCCAATCAATGCTAAACTCAGACAGCGAAAGTCACTAGATGACGTTTTGAGTCGCCAGTCATGTATGGCCAAAAGTCTCTAAATCGAATGCCAACGTTGCTTAATCGCCAACACACTGGGACTCACTGAAGGACTGACAGTGAATAAAAAAAGATGATTAAGATAATTGTGTACTTTTCTCTTCTGATATTTTCACTAAGGACCCCAAGCTATCTGCATGCAGCAACAATGTCTGACAGACAGGAGAGCGGAGTGGTCAGTGATGAATGGCAAGGGAACAGACTGATTTGTACTGAGGAGAAAGAGAGAGCCAATTACAGTGAAATAAATTCCAAAAGAGCCAAGTGACTAGCTGAAGGCAGGGACAAATGCCTTGGAGTGACCAAAAAGAGTGCAAAGTACCAAATGGCAAAATGTGGGAAGACCAACAGGCAGATCTGCTTTTACCACTTATCTTCACAACCAAAAAGTCGCTAAATGATGTTTTCAGTCGCTAGCCAGGTATGGCCAAAAGACGCGAAATCTAGCGGTAAAGTCGCTCAATCACACTGACAGTGAAACAAATAATTTTTAAAAAGATAGTAATCGTACAATGTCTTGTACTTTTGTCTTCTTTCTTAATATTTCTCAAAGGACACCAAAATGTCGCTATCTGCAGGCAGCTTGCTAGCTATGATGGCAGCAACAATGTACCTTAGAGTGACTGACCAACAAGAGCTCAAAGTACCTAATGGCAAAATGTGGAGAGACAGACACAATAAATTGCATTAAGATGAAGAGAACTGTTGCTATTATTAATTTTAACAACAACCAGAAAGTCGCTAAATGTCACCAGCCAGGTATGGCCAAAAGTCGCTTAATTGGCCACACACAGTAACAGAGAAACAAACAAACAAAAAAAAAGATCATAAAGATAATAGTTGTACAACTTTGTGTACTTTTGTCTACTTTCTAAATATTTTCACAAAGGACACCAAAATGTTGCTATCTGCAGGCAGCTTGCTGGCAGCAACAATGTCTGCCAGACAGGAGAGAGTGGTCAGTGACGATCGAATCGAGAAAATGACAAAATGGGTCAAAGACCAAAAAGTTATTAACTGACAGCAGTGACAAATGTCAGACTGTAAACTTTTTTGAAAGAAAAGGACAAAATGGGAAGATGCTGATAATAACATCAAAATGGAAAATATAAGAATTTCCAAGTAATGCTCAACTCAAGTGTGTGTGTGTCGTGTGTGTGTGTGCGCGTTAAACTTCTTGTGGAATGATTTCAAATTATCTCTGAGTCTGAACTGAGGGAAAGGAAACCAAATTTTGAGCAGTCACTCACGAGTTCAAAGTACCAAATGAGGAGATTCTAAAAGAACAGACCGGTTTATGAAAGACTCGATGGGGGAGGGGCACAGCTAAGAATACTTGAGTGAGATTCTGTGATCCAAATTCGAGATAGAGCTTTTTGATAATGATAATTTGTCAGAGTAAGGTTGTGTAATCAAAATTTGAGAATGAGCTTTGCCAATCAATCAAGAATATTTGCATTAAGTTCTGTGATCAAAATTCAGAAACAACCTTTAATAATTGATAAAGAATATGTGAGTGAGGTTGTGTGATCCAATTTGAGAATTAGCTTTGATAATAATGATTTAGAGCCTCTGGCCCTCTGTGGATCGTGGCCAAGTTGGCCTGGCCCCTTGGGGCCTCTGACCCTCTATGGATCGGGGCCAAGTTGGCATGACCCCTCGGGGCCTCTGGCCCTCTATGGATCGTGGAAGTTGGCCTGACCCCTTGGGGCCTCAGGCCCTCTGTGGGTCGTGGCCGCGGGGCCAAGTTGGCCTGGCCCCTTGGGGCCTCTGACCCTCTATGGATCGGGGCCAAGTTGGCATGACCCCTCGGGGCCTCTGGCCCTCTATGGATCGTGGAAGTTGGCCTGACCCCTTGGGGCCTCAGGCCCTCTGTGGGTCGCGGCCGCGGGGCCAAGTTGACCTGGCCCGTTGGGGCCTCTTACCCTCTATGGATCGTGGCCGCGGGGCCAAGTTGACCTGGCCCCTTGGGGCCTCTGGCCTTCTGTGGGTCACAGCCGCGGGGCCAAGTTGGCCTGGCCCTTTGGGGCCTATGACCCTCTGTGGGTCGTGGCCGCGGGGCCAAGTTGATCTGGCCCCTTGGGGCCTCTGACCGTCTATGGATCATGGCCGCGGGGCCATGTTGGCCTGGCCCCTTGGGGCCTCTGGCCCTCTGTGGGTCGCGGCCGCGGGGCCAAGTTGACCTGGCCCCTTGGGGCCTAAGATTATTATTTTTGCAAAAGTAGTTTTGCATGCGTCGCGGCCGCGGGGCCAAGTTGGCCTGGCCCCTTGGGGCCTCTGGCCCCCTGGGCCTGGGCCCGGTAGGCCCGTTCATTAATCCACCTATGGTTCTGATGGGCGGGAGACCAAGACCTGATTTACTCTTCTGACCTCCTACCACCCACCTAGAGGATCAGATGATGACCTCCATAGCCATTGTGAACGCAAGAGGTGAGATGCTACACCCTGACATTATTCCTATTTCAAGTCGCTGCCATGCTGTGGTACACTCACCAATTGTCAGGCATAGCTGGAGGTCCTGGAAATAGACCAGTTATGGAATTCGTGACATTGAAATAGTGGAATGCCGCCCAGAGGAGATCATGAGGAACTGACCCAAAGGCATTTGCTAGGTCCAGGAACACAACATGGAGATCTCTTCCACCCTTTTTGGTAGTTTGAATTTGACTCCATATCAAGTTTGTGTGCTCCAGGCACCCCGAGAAGCCTGTAATCCCAGCTTTTTGCACTGAAGTATCAATGTATTTTTTTTTCCAGGTAGATGGCCAGCCTGTGAGCCACTACACTGAAGAAGTTGTTTCAAGGTTAACTCCTAAACCCAACATGAAATATGTCTAAATTTGGCTGTATTAATGTATCTTTGTGAGTTAAACTTGGAACATGTGCTTTTGTAAGGTTTGCAATTGCAAAAATAATTTTTTTGCTGAATATGACAGTATTGTTCTTAGAATCCTAAAATACGCATTTGAAGAAATAAAGTTGTTTCAAGGATAACTCCTAAACCAAACATGCAAGATGTTTGAGGATGACATAATTTTTCAAGATGATAATTCATCTTGCCATAGACCAAAAACTGTAAAAACTTTCCTTGAAGAGAGATACATAAAGTCATTGTCATGGCCTGCAAATAATCCAATTAAAATCTGTGGTGTAAATTGAAGAAAATTGTCCATTACATGATTCCAGCCTACAAAGCTGAGCTGACAACAGCAATCAGAGAAAGTTGGAGCAAGATTGATGGAAGAGTAAGCTGTTATAAAAGCTATTTTCGTGCAACAAAGTTTTTTTTATCATTTATCATTTTAATAAATAAATAATAAATGGGTTGTACTTGTATAGCACTTTTCTACCTTCAAGGTACTCAAAGCGCTTTGACACTACTTCCACATTTACCCATTCACATACACATTCACACACTGATGGAGGGAGCTGCCATGCAAGGCGCTAACCAGCACCCATCAGGAGCAAGGGTGAAGTGTCTTGCTCAGGACACAACGGACATGACGAGGTTGGTACTAGGTGGGGATTTAACCAGGGACCCTCGGGTTGCGCACGGCCACTCTGCCACTGCGCCACGCCGTCCCTTATGATTCCATAATTATTTCACTCTGCTTGATCTAAAATGAAACAATTGCTGACGACCACAAATTTTTTAAATTTATTTTCTTAAGCCAGAATGTTGACATTTGATTCGAAATGACTTGTCATGTTTCTTTTTTTTCCTAAAAACATTAAGCTAATGAACATCCTCCTAGACATAATTTTTTCCAAGGCTTGTACAATTGAGCAATATAACTAAACTAAAACAGTAACATTACAATAGTATAGTACTATTAATAAAAAAAAAAAACAAATCAATGTACATGTGATTTAATGATATTAATTTTTGGTTTAACCCGTATCAAGAATGTTGTACTGGACTTGGGGAATTTATGTTTGCATAATTACGTCCAGAAGTGTATTGATTTCTTGTTTTAATCATACAAATGCTATATTAAAAGTCTTGACTGCAAATTATTCTAATTCAAATACTGTCTTTCTGTCTTGCCTCTGGTGAGGGCGGTCACATTTTTTTCCGCTCCCTCTTCTCCCAGCTTGCTCTCTTTGTTTCTGTCTTGTCTGAACTTTTTTGAAGCCTCTTCTTTGCACTGTCCTCAAATCTAAACATCAGACATGGATATGATCAGCTGGACTCTCGACGCAATTGACAAAAAAATTTCGACGAGGAAAAGAGGTTCGGGGGAGCCTGGCTGCCCTGATGGAACCATTGCTGCGGGGTACGTGAGAGATTCCTGGGATAAATGGAGAATCATGTGCCTCTCAGTCCTTTCCATCGAGGACGTGGAAGACATCTACCTATTTGGAACCGTGATCGCGGGGCACCTGCTGATTGGGCTGGGCATTGCTCTGGTGTATCGTCAAATTCGTAAGACGATGGCAGCCACTCAAGGAGCCCAAAGGCTGCGGCAATTTCATCATGGACAAGCTTGCTGAAAAGGAACATTGAATTGAATTTGAGAGCACCCAGTATGGACGAATAGAACAGACAAGTCATTGTTTTGTCTGCTCGTGGAAAAAAACATCCTAATCTACGATTTGACTCCCTCGAATGGCCTTGATGCTGTGGAAACAGGACCAGGCTGTTCTTTAAAAACACCCCTGAGGACACCTCAATGATGGACACTTTTGACCCCCCTCCCTCCTCAACGACACCTGGAGTCGAACTTTTGCAGATCGGCCTCAGTCTAAAAAAAACATTACATCATCACACCCAAGACAATTGGGCACACACACCCGCACCCCCCCACACCTTCACCACCGCTTGTTTTCCCCTCGGGGTGATGGTCGGATGGCAGCGCTTCATAGCAGCGGTCGCCTTCCAGGGCCCTAACTCCCCGCCCCTCTGTTGCGGGTTTGTCGTGATTAAATAAACCGTGTTTATGTGTGCATTGCATGGAGGTTTTTCCTCACTCCAGACTACTAGGCACCCTTAGGAGCCCAGTCTAGATTGTATTTTTTTACTCATCTTTTCCCCCAGCGTTTTACCTTTTTCCCATCTTTTACGGGGCGCCTTGTGGCGACCCATCAGCGTTCCTGTTCTGTAACCCTGTACACTGTTTGTCTAATTTTGAACGGGTTTGTGCTGAAAACAAAGTTTTGTTGTACTTGTGCAATGACAATAAAGACCTATCTGATCTGATCTAAAACCTATGGCTATTATTGCAATTACTGCACGTCAAATGTCCAAATACTTTTGCTGTAATTCCTGCTATAATTTGGTTATACAGTAGTAAAAAGGTAAAATATATTGCCACTGTTGAAATACTATACTGTAAACACTGTACACTCATAAGATATTTAAGTATTCTAATATTGTATTTGGCGAGCACTTTCAGTGCAACCAGAGAAAAAACAGACTTAAAAGTCCTAGCACTTTTTTCAAACTTCTGTTTTTTTGTATATTTTAATTCCTATAAGCCCAAAATGTTATATAAGAATTGATTATGACACATCAAATTGTACAGTTTCAATGTCTGACAATTGTATTGACCAAGGAAAATACACACACAGCACTGATGGAATTAAACAGAGGCCATATAAGAAAATTGAAAAGTCTTACTTTTATAAAATGGACAACTGAAGCAGTGACTCAACCATTTACAGGCATCAAAAGTACAACTTAATACAAACGAAACAAAATATAATCAAGTTATTACATTTTAATGGATTATTCCAAAACATTTGCCCTCAGATCAGCTGAAACAAAAATTACAACTTTTTGTTAGTTGGTTCTTATTCTGACTCGGTCTGTAATATATTACATAATTTCAACTTCCACGGCCATGATTTTCTTGTCTGATGATAAACTATAATGAACAATTGGGAGATTTTTAGTCATAATCAAAGTAATAAACTTAAAAGTAAATTATGCAAATCAAGTGTTTATACTCCCAATTGAATTTTAGATACAGTCAGAATATACAGATTTGATAAGCAAAAGACAAATGTAATTGTTAATGTTAATTTGCATCTGATTTGGAGACATTGTGTTTCAGCATTTATGGTTAAAATTGTGCCAATTCAAAAACAACGTAAGAATTGACATTGAATGTGTCGTTATGAAAAATGAATTTCCATTAACTGAACCCAACTATTTGTATTTAATTGCATCTTTGACACCCAAGGTGACCATTTGTAAGAGTTAGAACATTTTGAACCTTGGTAAATGAAAACTAGAAAAAGAAACAAAAAATACACACACAGTTTACGGTTTACACTATTCCAAATCGTGCAGCACGCTTTACTTTCTTTGCCTGCAGGAGAGGGGGAAAAAAATCATAAAAACACAATCGGATACAACAAGAAACCACAACCGTCAGGAATAAAATCTACCTCCGTGTCTGCTGAGCCAACTGTCCCACTGCCTGTCTGGATCCCAAACCGCTCCTTTCTTTTTTTCAGCTTTTCATCCTCTTCCATCTGGCAGACATGACACAAAATGCATTTTAAAAACAGAAAGGGGTGTACAATGTATATAGACCAACCACGCCAACATGGCTCACAGTCACCTTCTGCGAGACGGATGAGACGTTCATGCCAAATCTTTCTGCCCTTTTCTTCAGCTGATCAACATTTACCTGATAAAAACAGGAAGCTTCAAGTTAATGATTCTATTCACATACATGGGGTGCCCTTATTTTTTCACATGTGCTTGTTTGTGTAAACGAATGCTACTACCGTATTTTTCGGATTCTAAATCGCAGTTTTTTTCATAGTTTGGCCGTGGGTGCGACATATACTCTGGAGCGACTTATGTGTGAAATTAACACATTACCGTAAAATATAAAATAATATTATTTATCTCATTCGCGTAAAATACGAAGCAAATGGCAGCAATCGTCACACACACGTCAACCAATAAGAATTTAGCGGGGGAGGGTCATGGCACAAATGCATTGTGGGTCATGGGATGCTAACTGCTATATGCTACTGCCGTAGCTATTAAAATGGATCACATCAACATTGGCGGTAACTTATAAAAACTGAGAAGGGCTGAACTAAAATGGCACCGAAAAGAAAATCACATACTGCAGATTACAAGCTGGACGTAGTGAAATATGCAGCAGAGAACAGCAATCGAGCAGCAGAAAGAGAGGACATACCAGAGGCGACACCGGGGAGGAAGATTTCATCGGATTTAGCGATCGGGAGTGACAGATTGTTTGGTAAACGTATATCATGTTCTATATTTTATAGTTATTTGAATGACTCTTGCCATGATGTGTTGCGTTAACATACCAGGCACGTTCTCAGTTGGTTATTTGTGCGTCATATAACGTACACTTATTCAGCTTGTTGTTCACTATTCTTTATTTATTATAAATTGCCTTTCAAATGTCTATTCTTGGTGTTGGATTTTATCAAATAAATTTCCCCCAAAAATGCGACTTATACTCCAGTGCGACGTATGTTTTTTTCCTTCTTTATTGTGCATTTTTGGCGGGTGCGACGTATACTCCGGAGCGATTTATAGTCCGAAAAATACGGTACTCCTAAACTGCTGCAAGCAAAAGGAGGACATTTTGTTAAAACATGCACTCCTGTGTTGCCTGCCTGCTATTATTTCTTGCCAACATTTGATTGGCCTTCTCCGCTGTCACACCATCTGGTTGTAAAATAGCGCCAATACTTGCACACGCCGTTTTGCTAGTTAGCCAGTCTAGCAGCTAGGGGAGTCCGAGTTCATCTGCCACTGTCCTGCTGGCCGTTTGTATTGTCAGTGTCATAACAGTCAGATTTTAATATCAGAGGTTTCATTTCCATTAACATTAGAATCAGTGTGTGTGTGGTAACTAGGCACAGCCAGGTGGCAATATGTCTAAATATAGAAAAGTGGACATGAGGCACCTCTTTAAAAGTCAAAGTGTAAGTGTAAGGAATATGTAGTTTGTATGTAGTATGTAGTTTTTAACTCAACTTACGAGTATTTTGAAATACGAGTTGTTGCTTGGCTTTTTGTTATACTTTAGGTTACCAGCATCAATTTGAGTTATGAGTATGTTCCGTGCCACGATAATGAGAAAGAGCCTCCCAACCAGCGTAGCGAGTTCCAGTATCGACTCTGCAAACCCCACCCCAAAACATCCTGTCTTCAAAGCAGAAGCCAACCAACAAACCGAAGTAACAAAACACGATCGACAGTGTAGCCAATCCAGCTCGACAGCAGCAGTGCCAGTCCGCACCTACTGAAGCAGCAGCCAGCTCCTACTCCAGCCAGACAATGGTTTAAGTTTATTTCTAACATGCATGCAGTTACAAAATAATACATCCCATATTTCCAGATTCTCGTTACATGTCCGAAAAGGAGTAGGAATAGCCTCATCCCCCCTCATTGTTTTTGCGTGTTTATATCGTCAATTAAGAGGTGTTCAAATTATCCGTGAGGTAGGGAGGAAAGGTGAAGTACCGGTACATCCCGAGAAGCTAAGTAAGCTTGCAGACCTCCATACACTATCAAGTGCGAGGAGAGAGATGGCAGACCAGAAACCCAGTGAAGCGTACAAATGTAAGTAACAAGCGTAATTCATGATTTTTATAATAATGACATTCCTGGTTTTAGTCAGACTTCAAAACTTTGCTACTGCACGTAAATATTGGTTTTAAACAAATACACAATGAAACATTTTACATACCGAAGCTGATGCGCCAGCAGTTGCGTGTGTCGACAAAAACGTTGTCTTCTAAATGTTCTTCTTCTTAATAAAGACGAGCGAAAGAAAATAAAAGCACGGGTATAGCCGAACATAGCGTGTGATGGCATCGTAAGGTAAAACATTTGTCGCATCGGCCTTACGACACTGCTCGCAAATGGCATTGATTGATGACATAGCGAGTCAAGTCAAGTAGAAGAGGGGAGGGGAAAGAGGGAGAATTCGAATTGAGCCTTAAACCTACCACTTTTCCATTTCATAGCAATTACTAACAGATTTTTTCACTTCCTGATCTCAATTTGTACACACTTTGAATCAATAAATATTCATGTCCTCAATAAATAGTTAAATAAGTTATAATTTACATAATTAGATGAATAAGATTATTGTATTTAAAAAATTTTCTTTCAATCTTCTTTCTACTTTGTAAACACTGAGGTTAAACAGTTTCCTAAACTGGATAATTTCAGAACATTGACTCATTTGCTTAATCAATTCCATCATTTAATTCCACATTCTGATGCAAGAAAAGTCTCAAGTATTGTTCTAAATTTGATTTTTCTCGAAAGGTTATTTTTCTCTTCTTTTGAAAAGAATTGTTGGACACTTGTGTAGCAGGTTAGTTTGCTTTGTACATAATTTTGGCTGTTTGCAAATGAAACATAATCACTGAATTTTAATAATTTTGATTTAATAAATAAAATGTTTTAAGGATTCTCTATAACCAACATTATGTGTTATTCTGACCTTTTTTGTAATGCGTTTAGTGAATGAAGTGTATTTTTGAAGTTATTTCCCCATATTTCTACAGAGTAATTCAGACATAGTAACACTAGCGAGCAGTAGAGAATATAAAATGATTATTTGTCCCGAACATATTTTGTTTTATTCATTATTGTTGCATTTTTGCCACCTTATGTTCAGAATCAGAATCGTTTTTATTGCCATTGTTTGAGAACGGGTTCACAAACTAGGAATTTTTCTTGGTGCAATCGTGCAACATAAAACACATATAACACAGATTTGGTAATAAAAAGAGCTGTAACTGAGCCATCAGATCTTGTTATTGTTCATGTGCCTGATGGCCGAGGGGAAAAAAACTGTTCAGGTGGCGGGAGGTGTGGGTCTGGATGGACCGTAGTCTCCTGCCTGAGGGGAGAGGGGAGAATAGTTTGTGTCCAGGGTGAGAAGAGTCAGCTGTGATACGACCCACATGCCTCCTGGTCCTGGAGGGATGGGAGCTTGCAGCCAATCACCTTCTCAGCAGCACGTACAATGCGCTGCAGTCGATGCTTATCCTGGACTGTGGCGCCAGGGAACCACACGGTGATGGAGGAGGTGAGGATGGACTCGATGATGGCTGAGTAAAACTGCACCAGCATCTCCGAGATGAGCCCGAGGAGGGTAGTGTCATCCGCAAACTTGAGCAGCTTTACGGACTAGTGACTGGAGGTGCAGCAGTTTGTATACAGGGAGAAGAGCCAGGGGGAAAGTACACAGCCCTGAGGAGTACCAGTGTTCGTGGTTCGACTGTCCGAGACAATCTTCCCCAGCCGCACGTGCTCTCTTCGGTCTGTCAGGAAGTCATTGATCCAACTGCAGAGGGAGTCGGGCACGCTGAGCTGGTAGAGCTTGTCTCGTAGCAGTCCAGGGAGGATGGTGTTGAAGGCAGAGCTGAAGTCCACAAACAGGATCCTAGCGTAGGTTCCTGGGGAGTCCAGATGCTCCAGGATGAAGTGGAGGGCCAGGTTCACTGCATCATCCACAGACCTGTTGGCTCTGTAGGCGAACTGCAGTGGGTCCAGGAGGGGGGTGGTGAGGTCCTTGAGGTGGGGCAGGACCAAGCATTCAAAGGACTTCATGACCACAGACGTCAGCGCAACCGGCCTGTAGTCATTAAGTCCTGTGATCTGTGTTTTCTTGGGGACAGGGACAATGGTGGAGGTCTTAAAGCAGGACGGCACATGGCATAGCTCTAGAGAGGTGTTAAAAATGTCAGTGAAGACAGGAGCCAGCTGATCCGCGCAGTGTCTGAGAGTGGAGGGGGAGACACCATCCGGCCCGGGGGCCTTCCGCGTATTCAGCTTCAAGAACTGCCGGCGTACATCCTCCTCTCGGATGGAGAGGGCCTTTAAAGTCCTGTGATGTTCTTGGAGTCCTTTAAATCCTTTAATGAAGTGCTGGCGTTGGTGGGGAGGGTGATGGTGGGAGGAGCAGAGCTTTGATGAGCTGAAGGCCGTTCATGACGACAGTCATGTATGTTGAGGCCCTGAGCGAGAGTCCGGTCATTCAGGGCCTGGGGGGCTTTGGGCTTATAGTTCGTAAGGGCCCTTAGCCCTCTCCAAACGGCCGCAGAATCATTGGAGCGGAACTGTTCCTGTAGACGGTTAGAGTACACAGATTTAGCTTTCTCTACTTCCCTGTTGAAGGGATACTTCGCTTCTCTGTAGGTACTCCGGTCCCCGCTTCTCCATGCAGCCTTCTTCTTCTTGCGCAGCTGTCGGAGCTTGGGTGTGAACCAGGGCTTGTCGTTGTTATAACAAGCCCTGGTGCGCGTTGGAAAGATGCGCGCCTCATTGAACTGAATGTATGAGGTCACAGTGTCCGTATACTTGTCCAGATTGTCCGTGGCCGCTCCAATTGCCTCCCAGTCTGTTTTTCCAAACATGCACGCAGCTCCTCCACAGCCTCGGCGGTGTAACACTTAATGGTCCTCATAACAGGTTTAGCCAGTTTCAGTCTCTGTCTGTATGAAGGGATTAAGTGCACCATCACGTGATCTGATAGTCTGAGAGCAGCGTGCGGGACTGCATGATATGCCTTGTTTATTGTAGTGTAACAGTGATCCAAAGTGTTCTCCTCTCTGGTCGGGCATTTAATAAACTGCCTATACTTAGGTAATTCCTGGCTCAAATTTCCCTTGTTAAAGTCACCAAGCACGATAACAAGAGAGTCCGGAAAAGACCGTTCCACATGTAAGATCTGGCCTGCAAGCGTGCGCTGAGCGTCACGCACGTCCGCGCAGGGTGGTATGTAGACAGCCACCAGTATGAATGAAACAATCTTAAGCGGTGAGTGAAAGGGCTTACAGTGAATGAAAATATATTCCAGAGAAGGAGAGCAGTGTTGGGATATCACCGTCACGTCTGTACACCAGTTGCTGTTGATGAAGAAGCAGACTCCACCGCCTCTTTTTTTGCCGGAGATCCCCGCGTCTTGGTCTGCGCGGAGAAGATGAAAGCCCACCAGTTGAATTGCGCTGTCTGGGACACTCGCGCTCAGCCACGTCGCCGTGAAGCACAAAACACAAGATGAGGAAAAGTCCTTGTTTCTTCCCATCAGCAATGCTAGCTTGTCCATCTTGTTGGCAAGTGAGGGGACGTTGGAGAGAAAGATGGCAGGTAAGGGCGTGCGTAATCCCCGTCTGCGGAGACGGGACAAGGGCGCCCGCTCGCTTTCCTCTTCGGTGCGGTTTCCCTCTTTTGATCAAAGAATGGACCAAATCCGCAGCTGACGCTAAGATGACCGGTAATAAGTCTGTAGGGGTGATGGATCTGATGTTCAGTAGCTCTTCGCGGGTGTAAGAGCAAGCAGACACACAATTTACGCACAAAAACAAACAGAGCGCACAAGAGCACCGAGGCAGCCGTGATCGGTGCCATGATGATCAAAATAAATGTTGTAAATTTTATGAGATCTCCAGTTCATTTCATCATCTATTATTAAACCCAAATATTTGATTTATTTTACTCTCTCAATGTCTACGCCGTCTATCTATATTTGTGTTTAACTTTCTCTTGTGCTAGTACAGAATAGCATTATTTTAGTTTTACAGAGATTCAAGGATAGTCTGGTTTTGTCAAAACATATTTTTAAATTGTAAATTTTTCTGTTACTATTTTTTAGCGTTTGTGTGTTCTCTCCTGAACAAAATCCAGTCGTGTTGTCTGCACATAATACTAACTGTAAGTTCTTTGTAACTTTACAACTGCGGTTTATATAGAGATTGAACAATTTTGGTCCCAGTATTGATCCTTGGGGTACTACGCAATACATATAGCGCTGTAGGAGGATGTTTGCCTCGCTTCAGGTATTGTTCCCTATTGGTTAAAGGTACCTATTATGCAAAACCACATTATCATACCTATTGGTTCCTGTTTTTGTGTATTTAGGATCTGCATACGTCCCGAAAATTTGATATCAACCCACAAAGGCATTGCGGAGATATTTATAAAACAATCTTGCCTTCGTTCATTCTTCCTTAAAGGCCTACTGAAACCCACTACTACCGACCACGCAGTCTGATAGTTTATATATCAATGATGAAATCTTAACATTGCAACACATGCCAATACGGCCGGGTTAGCTTACTAAAGTGCAATTTTAAATTTCGCGTGAAATATCCTGCTGAAAACGTCTCGGTATGATGACGCCTGCGCGTGACGTCACGGATTGTAGAGGACATTTTGGGACAGCATGGTGGCCAGCTATTAAGTCGTCTGTTTTCATCGCAAAATTCCACAGTATTCTGGACATCTGTGTTGGTGAATCTTTTGCAATTTGTTCAATGAACAATGGAGACAGCAAAGAAGAAAGCTGTAGGTGGGAAGCGGTGTATTGCGGCAGGTGTTGTGCTGGATAACGCACCCCCTGACTGTTGTGCCGGATAACACAGCCGGTGTTTCATTGTTTACATTCCCGGAAGATGACAGTCAAGCTTTACCATTGGCCTGTGGAGAACTGGGACAACAGAGACTCTTACCAGGAGGACTTTGAGTTGGATACGCAGACGCGGTACCGTGAGTACGCATGCAGCTGCGGCTTCCAAACATTTGATCGCTTGCCCGTACGTGCGTGCCGCTATGTGCATGTCACGTACGTAACTTTGGGGACTTTGGGGAAATATATGTGCTGTATGAACTTTGGGGAGGTGAACGGTACTTTTGGCTGTGGGATTGAGTGTGTTGTGCAGGTGTTTGAGTTGTATTGGCGAGTTATATGGATGGGAGGGGGGAGGTGTTTGTTATGCGGGATTAATTTGTGGCATATTAAATATAAGCCTGTTTGTGTTGTGGCTAATAGAGTATATACATGCATTGTGTTTATTTACTGTTTTAGTCATTCCCATCTGAATATCAATCAATCAATCAATGTTTATTTATATATCCCTAAATCACAAGTGTCTCAAAGGGCTGTATCAGGTCCCACCCGCCTCTCACAGCATCTTCCCTATCTGAATCGCTCCCACTGCCCTCTAGTCCTTAACTCTCACTTTCCTCATCCACGAATCTTTCATCCTTGCTCAAATTAATGGGGAAATCTTTGCTTTCTCGGTCCGAATCGCTCTCGCTGCTGGTGGCCATGATTGTAAACAATGTGCGGATGTGAGGAGCTCCACAACCTGTGACGTCACGCGCATATCGTCTGCTACTTCCGGTACAGGCAAGGCTTTTTTATCAACGACCAAAAGTTGCGAACTTTATCATAGATGTTTTCTACTAAATCCTTTCAGCAAAAATATGGCAATATCGCGACATGATCAAGTATGACACATAGAATGGACCTGCTATCCTCGTTTAAATAAGAAAATCGCATTTCAGTAGGCCTTTAAAACGAGAGGTTTAGAATATGCCCCATTTGAGATGTTTTCCCCCAGTTGTGACATCAGCAGATATCTCTATATATGGTATAGTTTACCCTCAGTGCATTGTAGTCAATAAGATCCTTCTTTATCTCTATTCTCTTGTTGTGGGGCTGACTGTCTTGTACATGCACATGCATCCTCTGCTGTTGCCTTCTCTAATATCAATTGAACTATTCGCTACTTTGTATCCATCAGGAGACTTAACATGGGCACGCTAAAAACTACAACATGGCTGGTGGGAAGAAGACTAAGTCGAAGTGGAGGCACGCAAATAAGACCGCCCACAAAACGGTGCATCCTGGAGATGGTCAGAAAGCAGCGTGAAGATGGTCTGTAAAACAATCTACGCAAAATGTTTAATAAAAAAACACCATGTTATGTACACCACAAGTAAGTGTTTTAAATGTAGAAAAAAAAGAATGACCCATTTAAGTAGCTTCTTATACATTTGAAGACCAGCCCTCTGATACCAAACCATTGTAATTTGCTAAGATATAATAATTTGTGTCAAAGGCTTTAGTTTACTCCATAACACCACAGCTGCACATTGTTTACCACCTATTGCATTGGTAATCTCTTTCGCCATCAATGTTGAAATGTTAGCTCTGTATCAGTCCGCAAGTCTTCCACTTTTATTTATGAGATTTGTCCAATCTGTTGAATAGTTTTTCAATTATTTTATAAAATTGTGGAAGTCAGGAAACAGGTCTATAGTTTGTAAACTGGTGTACAACCTTTGCCAATTTCATTTTTTTTGGAAATTTACCTGTTTGAAATGATAGATTGTTGACATACGTTAAAGGTTCCGAAAGGTTTTTATCGTTTCCATATCAATATCAATTTTCGTTCTAAAATATATATGAATAAGATATAAACTATCCATAAGGTGGACATCCCGCACCATTAAAGAACAGTCCAGGCACAGTGAGGGTGAACTCCTACTGTACTTTTAGAGGCAAACATCCAACGTGAAACCAACTTTACCGCCAACCACCATTACCAAATGCTGTAATGCCTACATTACTTTATTAACTAAAAGTTTGTTTTTCTTTTTAAAATGCATGTTACATGTAAAAATTGTGTTGTTTTTTCAAATGGGCAACGATTTAAAAAAACGGGTGTTTTGAGTTACAAAGTTGCCTTCTAAAACCTTTCAACAAAGTGTGTGCTTACGGGAGCTTTGCTGGTCGCAGTGGTGCCTAGGCAGGAGAAAAAAGAAATACATTATATAATTGATTGCATTATATTTTGCATTGCAACAATAATCACACATACCTGTGGATGGACTGGAGACATTGTTGGGTAAGCCAAACCTGAAAACAGAAATATGGCGTCTATTATTTCATGTAGTTTGGGACTTAAGTTAATGTTTAGTGTTGATGCATCCATTTTCCCCACACCCTTGGTTGTTATGCTTTTAAATGTATTTTTGCATATTAGTCAATTGTGTCCGAAATGTACCACAGTAAGGGGCTCCAGTCTATCAAATGAGCGTTGGATGGGTTCAATGTAGGACTAAGATTATGAGACTAAAGCCTAAACTATAGTAATGTATTTTCTATTCAAATAAAGTAAGGAAATGAGCTTCACAAATGACACTGTGGTGTTAATGATGCAATGGGTGTTAGTTGTGCCAATAAAATCACAATGACAATGTGATAACACGACAATGGCATCCATGCTGACTCACCTCGCAGCACGCTGGGCCTTCTTGTCTTCAGCTGATGCAGGCAAGTTGAAACGTTCAACTCTTTTCTGTAGTCGCTGCTCAAGAAAGGATGAGCAGGAGAATCAGACATTTTTGTAGGAAACGAGGGCTTTGCAAAACTTACAGCGTTGAAAATTAAATGATTTGCAACAGCAAAAGTGTTCATTCCGTCAACTTTGCAATGTAAAAAAAGAACATGTCAGCAACGAATGAGCTATATCCATACAAACATTATTCCAATCAATACATATCAATGATGTAAACAAATACCAGGCAAAGGTTTGGACACACCATCTCATTTATAGACAATAGCACAGTAAGTGTGTTTAAAGAAAACTTGACTGGTACTATAAACATACCCACCATTTTTAATTACATTACTTACATTAAATATTTGCACTCAATGAAACACATAAATACTGTGTTAAACCCATTATTTATTACAAATGTGACTCAAAGCGCTTTTACATAGTGAAACCCAATATCTAAGTTACATTTAAGCCAGTGTGGGTGGCACTGGGAGCAGGTGGGTAAAGTGTCTTGCCCAAAGACACAACGGTAGTGACTAGGATGGCGTAAGCGGGGATCGAACCTGCAAAACTCAAGTTGCTGGCACGGCCACTCTACCAACCGAGCTATACTGCCCCAATAATAATAATGGTTACATAAAAATTTTAGCTGCCCAAATACTATCACGTCATTTGAAACGGGAGTAATCTATACAACAAAAGGTGTAATTCATGCATGTTACTTTTTAATAGTGCACAATTCAATCACATGCTGATTGTTACTGATAATATGATTAAAATAAGTTCCAGGCAGTAGGAGCATTTGGACATTAGAATGTTGTGATTATTTTCTATACACACCAGCACAGATGATTGTTTTATATGTGAACTAAACACCGATTGCCAAATTAAACTACTCTCAAAAAGTTAGTGATATAAATACATTTACACAAATGGAACCATCACAAGTAAGTGAATAACTTTATGATCGGTTGTTAAATATGGGTTGAAAACATTAGATAATGTCAAACCTTTCTAATGACACAAAGCAAAAAGTCTTGCTTGTCAAAGTTGCCCCATCAGGTGGATCTTAACCAAAACAGCTGACTGTCATTGAGACCACCGGGTGTGTTGCAGGTATAGTGTAGCAACAATAGAGTCTTTCAAAGCCCATTTTGATGAGTCTTTTCATCTTTATAGAATGAAAATAACAGTATGTTTACATTTAAACTTACAATAAGTCATCTTAGTGTGTTTAAAACAGGCAAGGCAGTGTTATTTTCTATGTATTACATTTTGGAAATGACAGCGCACATTGAGCAGTGTATATGCATGCTTTGAGGAGAGTTTTGAAACTCTTCACCCTGGCCAGCATTTACAAAAGTGTGCGTTTCTAAGAACAAAAGTGTGTGTTTAAGTGTAGACGAGAGGCCTAAACGCATAAAAAAGTATGTGGTTATAAAGTATCTGTGTTCGTGTGGACATGGCCTGAATATCAATTCTAATTGAACCATGACATCAATGATAACACACCTATTATGAAGTTTGTTTGTTAAAGAACAGCAAATTAAACAAAACGCAGTGGAACATTGAACACTCGGATATGTCTAATCAAGTTTAGAGAAGGTCAGATTAAGTTCCCCTGTAAAAGGTGATAGTTCATTTTAGGCTCATCCTAAAATTTCACCCAAAACTTGAATATCTTGAACTTTCAAAGATGTGAGTACCCTTTGAGGAAAAAAAGAGGAACATTTCTATCAGCATGAAGTGCTGCCCTGCCAACCCCGAAAGAAAATTTATAAAATCAAGACTACATATCTTGCAATTGTGTGCATTTCTACCGTATATTTTACCCTTAGATTTATTCTAATCTACCAACCTCTTCAGCTGTCTTTTTGACATTTACCGTACATGTCCCACAGAATTGTTTCTGATTTTAGTAAATAACTTACTAAAATTATTCTCATTGAAAATGTAATGTAAAATTATATAATATGAATGCAAAGAACTCAGAAAACGTTGCCCATTTAGCAACTCTAACCTGTAGCCACGACTCATCGTGTAATATATATCTGGTCTTGTGACCTCTGTTTACAATCCGTCACGTCAAAAATATATCTTTATGCTGGCTAGTAATAAATACTATACAACTACAACCGGTTCAGAACTAACTGTGATCGGATTCTAATCATCCAAATATAATTAGCAACATAGTGGACAGCAGTCAACTTTGTGGCTCGAAGAGCGAATGGAGGCAACAACAGCTAGCTCGATGGCTAGCTAACCATTAACTCAGTGTTTAGGCAAGAGGAACAACGAGTACCTGCGGCTGAGGTGAGCGTTCAACAAACTTATTTTGTATTGATAATTCATTAAAAAAACACAAAAGTTAGATTTTGATGCAAAAATGAATGTTTAAAAATGCGGAAATTAACATTATTGTGAGTAGTGTATTTATAGTAGTAAACATATTGCACATACTTCATCGGCAGTTGCTGGAGGAGTAATTTTCACTATCTTCTTTTCAGCCGGCCTGAAAAACAAACATGTAAAAAAAAAAGCCATTGTGAAAAAGTAGTGTGTCAAATTGAACTGTTCTCTTACAAGAAACTTATTTACACACACAGTTTCTAATATAATAGCGAAATTAATAAGAGTGTAACGATTGATCGATGTACCTGCGCATGTATCTGTACCTTGCAAAGAAAGGTTAACCAACTCTTCCGGTTATATTACTGGCAAAATGCTCAGTCTCTAGAAAATATGGAGGAACTTCAACTTCAGCGGCAAGACTCAGGAGGAACGTAGGGCTGCATAATTAATCGAATTTTAATCGTAATCACGATTTTGGCCGCTACGATTAAATGAGGGTGATCGTCGGCGATATTAACATTTAAAAAGCAGGCTCCGCTGCATATCAATTCAAGTACCATCATAACGAACAGTCAGCCAACCACCAGGGGGAGACCGAAAGACAGCGGACTCATGTGAGCGCAAGTAAGAGTGAGTGAGAGGGTGACTGACAGTTGGTCGCCTGTAGCGCCTGAAAAGATTTAGGAAAATAAATGGTGCCCTTCTCTCCCGTAGAGTGACTTAAATTTTAACACCGAAACACGCCCGCATGCCTCACCGTTCTCTAGGCCGCCTCCCGCTCGTTCCCGCACGCCCGGAAATGCTACTGCGCGTAAAAACAAACACCACAACAAATTGCACAGCAAAGCTGTGCTGGTGTACACATTTAAACAAATTATTGAGTTGCTGCAACAGGTTAAGCATTAAAAACACTTCTCTTCTTTCCTCAACCGCCATCGTTTGCCCGTGATGTGAAGCTAATAATCCAAACAGAATTACGGTTGCTCACCAACGGCCCAAAGCTCCGACGTACAGACTACCGTAACATCAACGTGCACCGAGGGACCCCATATCCATCCACCTCTCAAACACACGCATAAGTAACGGATGTAATACCGTTTTATTTCACAAAGGCGGTGAGGTGGCGACTTGTCCAGGGTGTAACCCACCTTCCACCCGAATGCAGCTGAGATAGGCTTCAGCACCCCCCACGACCCCGAAATGAACAAGTGGTAGAAAATGGATGGATGGATGGATTAATGGATGCCCTATATTTACTGTGAGCAGTAAAGTGTGTTCCTTGTATGTTTTTTGTGTGCATAATCTTATTTTTTCATTTGTTTGCCCTTTATGGTCGCAGTCTGCAATGGCATATTTATTTTTAGTAAGCCCTTTGTCTTCTGTAAATTTTATTTTATAACTGGTGAACTATTTTTTTTAAATTATATTTCATTTTGAACACCCAGTTAACATGCGGTTTGATTAAAATAGAAAGGGCAATAAAAATATGTTTTACATAACATAGTAAATAATCGTGACTAAAATATTGATAAAAAATAATCACGTTTATTATTTTGGCCATAATCGTGCCGCCCTAGAGGAACAGCTAACCTCGTTAAACAAGCATGGCGCACAAACAGTAAGATAATTTCAAACTCCTGCTCTGAAAATGTGGAATATTTAAGATACATTTTTTTTGTGAATGTTGTGTACACCCCCCTGGGCTAAGGAAGACGCTGCACTGAAGGAAATACATGATATGCTAACGCACATGACCTGTTAGAAATGATCAATGGGAATGAAAATGCATATCGGGACGCTGCTGTAATTATCTTGGGGTATTTTAACCACTATTATCTATGGTAATTCCCTTCCAAGAAATAACAGGAATGTAGGAAACTTCACCTGCAGTGTCAAGTATCCAGAATTTAGTTCATAGTCACAGTGGTTGATTTTATTTTTGCTAAAAAGTTACTAAATTAAGTTGGATCATATTACACCTATACTGGCTCACCTGCACTGGCTTTATGTGCACTTAAGATGCAACTTTAAGGTTTTACAACTTACGTATAAAATACTAAACAGTCTATCTTAATCCTATCTTGCTGATTGTATTGTACTATATGTCCCGGACAGAAATTTGCATTCTAAAAACTCCGGTTTATTAGTGATTCCCAGAGCCCAAAAAAAGTCTGCGGGCCATAGAGTGTTTTCTATTCTGGCTCCAGTACTCTGGAATGCCCTACTGGTAACATAGATTCTAACTCAGTAGAAGCATTTAAGTCCTATATTAAAACTCATTTGTATACTCTAGCCTTTAAACAGACCCCTTTTAGACCAGTTGATCTGCCGTCTCTTTTCTGCTCTGCCCCCCTCTCCTGCGTGGAGAGGTTATTAGGTGACCACAGATGAGGTGCTCGCTGTTCAAAGTCGGGACCCAGTTTGGACCACTCTGTGCATCAGTTGGGGACGTCTCTGCACTGCTGACTTGTGTCCATTCAAGATGAGTTTTTTTTCTGGCCCTGATGTTGGATCTGAGCCGAAGATGTCGTGGCTTGTGCAGCCCTTTGACCCACTTGCGATTAAGGGCTATATAAATAAACTTTGATTGATTGAATCGATTTCAACTCACTGAATTGTTTCGGATCGTATCGCTGTAAAAAAAATAATATCGTTCCTGAATCGTATCAGCAACCACAAATTCTGAATCGAATCATTAAAACTAATTGTTACACCCCTATAAATTACGGTAATCTAGTATTGTACATGAAAGATGGACAGGGTCCAGTTTAATCAAATCAAGTATGTGTGGAGGGCCCGCAAAAGCTATGAATTTGCTGCAGGATAATATAATTAAAAAAATAAGAGTCAACTCACAGCTCGGCCACAGGAGATTCCGAATCCTTAAGGACTTTACCGTTGTCTACAATCTCCTCACTCTTAACAAAGTCCTGAAATGAAAACGGAAACAGTAAAAACAAAATAATCTGTTTATCGGCGTAACATGAGTGCAGATGACCACATTACCACTGTATCATCTGCCAGCACGTCATCCACATCCACATCATCTTCTGTGAGTTGCACAATGGAATAGCCACCACCGTGAATGAAAGGAAATGTTAAACATAATTACAATAAAATGCATGACAGCAGTGTTATTCTAGACAGTATTATCCAATTCAAATGTTTTTAGAGTACGGTATGCAAACACTAGAATAATTAAATACTATATAGTGTGTTAGAGTGCATCTGGGAAGCATTCACAGCGCTTCACTTTTTCCTAATTTTGTTGTTACAGCAGGTTTTCACCCAGGATGTCTCTGTACATTGCTGTATTAATCTTTCCCTCTAGCTTTCCTGACTAGTTTCCCAGATCCTGCTGCTGAAAAATATCCCCACAGCATGTTGCTGCTACCACCACGCTTCATTGTAGAGATGGTATTGGCCTGGTGATGAGCGATGCCTGGTTTCCTCCAAACATGACGCCTGGCATTTATGCCAAATACAGGGTTTCCCCTTAATGTATTTAAATGTGGCGTACCGCCACAACATTTTTATTACTGCCACACCTTGAAAGTAAACTTGAAAACAAATTAAAGTAATATAATACATTGTAGCCCCCAGAAGAAATTACACAACGTCCGACGCTATTTTTAACAGTTATTACTAATCTTATAACAAATGGCACAATTCCAACAGGTTTTACTTTCCGTGTACACACTTTCATTTCCGTGACTTGAGTCTATACTTCCCCTCCGGACACACGTCAACTCTTCCTCATTCTCCGTCAATCACCTTTCGGGCACGGACGGTGTGTTTGCAAACATGGGAAAAACTGACATTAAATCCAAACCACACGAAGGTTAAACATTACCACCAGCAGATCGTTACAGTTTGAATAGATATATGTATAGCCTATTATTTGCGCACTATTGACAAGTGATGTAAGTAAAACTTGACCACTGAAAAAAAGACTTTGATTACCAAAGACAGTGCTGCCCAAATGTAAACAAGATGCACGCCATTGTCTGGAGCGTTGTCAGCATGTCTGCGCTGTGGATATAACCAAAAATACTGATCTCACTTTTGAGCTTCATGGCAAAGGCTGTGAATATTTAAGTACATGTGATTACTTATGTTTTATTTTTAATAAATGTGCAACCCCCCACCCCCCAAAACAAACAATTTCACATTGGCATTATAGGGTATTGTCTGTAGAATTTTGATGACAAAAATTTATTTATTACATTTTGGAATAAGGCTGTAACATAAAATGCGGAAAAAGTGAAGCGCTGTGAATACTTTAAGGATGCACTGTAGATTAATTTATGTATCAACAGAATATTATGTCTCTTTACAAGTGACCCCGGATTTCCACTGAATGTGGAACAGCTACTGAACAAAACCGCCAGTGTACAGTACGACAATCCCCACCGCCGTAATGTTGCGGCTCCGCCGTGCAGCAAAATTGCGCAGACTTTTACGAGATCTCACGAATCCGCGCATAATTACATAAGGGAAGTTGTAATAAAGCAAACCACAAACACTTTATTCTGTCCTTCCAGAAGAACAGAAGCAAATAAACTCGGTCCTGCCATTAATAATAGGTGTTAAACTGCAACACCGATGAAAGTTTTTGCCTTGATAAACTATTTTTTGTAGCAAGCAACAATATCATCATCATTTGCGAGCGGTCAACCACTCCCCTGTTCTCTTGGTCCCCGTGTCAGCTGGTATTTCACATAGGCTCCCATATAGCAGCCCAGGATATGTCTGTATATTATTCTTTAATTTTAAACCTCCAGAATCGTCCATTTTTGTGTCAACGAGGTGAAATTATGTCTGAAAACCTGTGACAGGTTGACTTCATGTCTGTCGCCACGTCCATTAGGACATTTCAAAGTGTAAAATACGATCCACCTTTAAGACAGTGTTTTTTATTTTGAAAGTCCATCCATCCATCCAGCCATCCATTTTCTACCGCTTGTCCCTTTCGGGGTCGCGGGGAGTGCTGGAGCCTATCTCAGCTGCATTCGGGCCGAAGGCGGTGTACACCCTGGACAAGTCGCAACCTCATCGCAGGGCCAACACAGATAGACAGACAACATTCACACACTAGAGCCAAATTAGTGTTGCCAATCAACCTATGCCCAGGTGCATGTCTTTGGAAGTCGGAGTACCCAGAGGGAACCTACACAGTCACGGGGAGAACATGCAAAGTCCACACAGAAAGATCCCGAGCCCAGGATCGAACCCAGGACTTTCGTATTGTGAGGCACCCGCACTAACCCCTGTTACATCGCTATTTTGAAAGTAAACTATATATTACTGTCCAACACAAGCAGATTTGAGCTAAATTGAACGAATTTGTTGCGGCGTCCTGCAAATATAGAAGCTCTGCACATAGTAAGTGCTGGAATGCGTAACGTAAACAGAATGTCGGTAATGTTCCGCAGACGGTGAAAACAGACACATTGACTTAAATTAAAACGGAAAGAGGCCGCCGCGCGGGTGCTGTTCCGCGTCAGTTTCATATCCAGTGGAAATCCAGGGTTTGTGCGCTGTTGGCATTGCTCCTCACCCTGCTCCTCAAGGTAGGTCTGCAGGCGTGCGATGAGCTCGCCTTTGTTTCCCTTGGTTTCAAGCCCTCTTGCTTCACACTCCTGCCTCAGCTCAGCAAGCTGAAAAATAACAACATAATGATATTTTAAAAGGTTTAATAATTTCAATTTAGATTCAAAATAACGTTGATTTCATAGCGATTGGCAACGTTATTAATTGTAATTACAGATAAATCAAAAACGAAAATATTTAGCTATACTGCACTTTTTAGGAGTAGAATATCGTGGCTGTTACAAGACCGAAAGTAGGTCGAACATGCTGCCGTCACCTGCGTTTCAAACTTCAGGATATGTTGCAGTTTATTGATATGCGTTCTCTTTTGTCCGTTAAGTAAGTCTAAACCAGCTGTGACTAGGTGTGTTATCACGTACTTTATACGTCTGTGCGGTATAGTAGGACAACATGACCACACGGTATTGGTTAGCCTTAGCAGCCGGTGGACACATTGTACTGGTCAAACTGTTCATTTTATCGCTAGTCTTCTAACAGACATTTACGCTAACATGCGTTATAATATTTCATTCATTGTGAAAGCCGGCCTCTGTGAGTTAAATCATTTATAATAAGTAGGAGTACCAACCTTGAGTTTCTGTAGCTCTATCACTTCGGCCATCTTTCTTTGTTGGTGAATAAACTTCCTCCAATCAAACACGCGCTGCTCTTTCTCAGCGGCAAAACTCTGAATCCACTTTATCACAGCGACACACCGTGGACAGAAGGACAAACTGCAGTTTTCACAAGCGCTCATTTACGTCAATCTAATACACATTGTATTGCCAAAAGTATTTGGCCACCTGCCTTGACTCACATATGAACTTGAAGTGCCACCCCATTGCTAACCCATAGGGTTCCATATGATGTTGGTCCACCTTTTGCAGCTATTACAGCTTCAACTCTTCTGGAAAGGCTGTCCACAAGGTTGCGGAGTGTGTTTATAGGAATTTTCGACCATTCTTCCAAAAGCGCATTGGTGAGGTCACACACTGATGTTGGTCGAGAAGGCCTGGCTCTCAGTCTCCATTCTAATTCATCCCAAACGCATACTTGCCAACCTTGAGACCTCCAATTTCGGGAGGTGGGGGGTGGGGGGCGTGGTTAAGATATATATATATATATATATATAAAGAAATACTTGAATTTCAGTGTTCATTTATTTACACTTATACACACACACAACACTCATTGTTGAGTTAAGGGTTGAATTGGCCATCCTTGTTCTATTCTCTGTCACTATTTCAGAACACACACATTATACAAATATACATTATAAAATCAATAGGAAAACGGGAGCTCTAATTTGGGAGTCTGAATTAGGATCAGAAGTTCCTATATAAACATTGCGCACTCACGTCGCCTTTTTGTATTGATTACTGCAGCTGTGCACTGGATTCATTCACAAATACAAACTACAACTCACAAACACTTTAGAGTTAGGCTCCACCATCAGAATGTGTACTTAAACTTATAAAGATCACATGGATATTATTCAGTGAGTTGATTCAACAAAACTAACCTGTTATTCAGGAGGAAAAAGCACACAGGACGTTTCAATTGTTCACAGACTGGTCGCTCTCATCAGAATGACAAGACACTTCCGGTCTGCAGGTGATAGCATTCAATTGGGAAGAAACGCCCTACTGCCCCCTACTGGCCAATGTGAATACTGATAAATGTGGAATGACAGCTCCAAAAACGAATTCAAACCACAAAATAAAATAAATAAATCAACACAAAAATGTGACACATTATGGGTGGGTCACATATGCATGTACAGTAGATGGCAGTATTGTCCTGTTTAAAAGTGTCACAACATTGCTGTTTAAGGCAATGTTGTGAACAGGCTGTCAACACGTCACTCAGGTCCGCATGGAGCTGGAGGGGGCGTGGCCTCCAGCTCCGCCTGAATTTCGGGAGATTTTCGGGAGAAAATTTGTCCCGAGAGGTTTTCGGGAGAGGCGCTGAATTTCGGGAGTCTCCCGGAAAATCCGGGAGGGTTGGCAAGTATGCCCAAACGTGTTATATCGGGTTCAGGTCAGGACTCTGTGCAGGCCAGTCAAGTTATCCACACCAGACTCTGTCATCCATGTCTTTATGGACCTTGCTTTGTGCACTGGTGCACAGTCATGTTGGAAGAGGAAGGGGCCCCACTCCAAACTGTTCCCACAAGGTTGGGAGCATGGAATTGTCCAAAATGTTTTGGTATCCTGGAGCATTCAAAGTTCCTTTCACTGGAACTAAGGGGACAAGCTCAACTCCTGAAAAACAACCCCACACCATAATTCCTCCACCACCAAATTTCACACTCGGCACAATGCAGTCCGAAATGTACCGTTCTCCTGGCAACCTCCAAACCCAGACTCGTCCATCAAATTGCCAGATGGAAAAGTGTGATTTATCACTCCAGAGTAGGCGTCTCCACTGCTCTAGAGTCCAGTGGCAATGTGCCTTACACCACTGCATCCCACGCTTTGCATTGGACTTGGTGATGTATGGCTTAGATGCAGCAGCTCAGCCATGGAAACCTAATCCACGAAGCTCTCTGCGTACTGTATGTGGGCCTATTGGAAGGTCACATGAAGTTTGGAGCTCTGTAGCAACTGACTGTGCAGAAAGTCTCTTTGCACTATGCGCTTCAGCATCCACTGACCCCTCTCTGTCAGTTTACGTGGCCTCCTTGGTGGCTGAGTTGTTGTTGTACTCTACCATTTTCTTATAATAAAGCCAACAGTTGACTTTGGAATATTTAGGAGGACGTTTCACGACTGGATTTGTTGCACAGGTGGCATCCTATGACAGTTCCACGCTGGAAATCACTGAGTTCCTGAGAGTGCTTGATTTTATACACCTGTGGCCGGGCCAACTGATTAGGACACCTGATTCTGATCATTTGGATGGGTGACCAAATACTTTTGGCAATATAGTGTAGCTGTAAGATAAGGTATTCGCAAGTTTACTTAAACATATAATGTATTTATTTATATAACGTTACTAAAGCAAACGTAGCATGTCTTATTTTTGTTCAAATGCAAAAACATTGGCCTTAAAAATCCTACTTTGTTTACTCTGTCCTATCTTCTTCAGTATGACTTATAGTATATCCTACATTTCAGTCAGTTCATTACACTTTTAGTCAAAATGTAAGAAAAATCATTAAAACCAAAAATTTAGTCATTACATGTTTATTTAAAAGTGTGTTTGTTTACAAAACCACCAGAGTAAAAAGTACAGCTATGTACTGAATAATGCACAACTTTTTACACATATCTTATAGTCACATTCCGAGATGATATAGTGCAGCTTTTTAGAATGTACATACATTGTCCATAATTACACATGTACGCACACATCCACTAACACAGACACTCAAAGTTGCATGCGAATAGCTCCGTCGAGTCTAATGACCTCTCCATTGATCATAGGATTCTCTGCCAGCGACGTCACCAGGTGGGCAAACTCAGCAGGGTCACCCAGACGTGAAGGGAAGGGCACTTGGCGGGCGAGAAAGGAACGCACTTTCTCTGGAAGCCCCTCCAGGAGGGGAGTGGAGAACAAACCTGCATTGATGAAAGGAATGTACTGAATGTACTCCACGTCTTTCATTATTTTCTATCCAAACATTTTTAGTACAAAATGAATACTTTTTTAATCAATGTTCGATAAATCCACCTTTCATTCGTCACATTTTTTTACTGATTTATATGTTTGATGACTTCATTGATCGCCATTATTTGAAAATGCCAATACCGATCACATGCATAAACTGTACATTTTTAAATGTATTTATGAAGAGTGTTTTTGACAGTGTAACAATGGCAACAACATATTTAAATTAGCTCCTTATTTTCTTTCATTACATACAATTATTTGAGCCAATCAAAGTCAAAAGTACAAATTCACAAAACAAAAGTAAAAACTTTATTATTAATTTTGATTATTTGTTTTTTTTGCCCTCAAAGTCCTCCTGTGTCCAAAGAATTCTTCCCGGAATTTGTAAATGTTAACAAAAACAATAAAAAATATTTGGAGAAAAAATAAATATCGACCTAGTCACTAGTATTGATCATATACTGATACTATCCTTGGTAACGACACCACCAATGTGTGGGTTGATCCGCCCTCCTCTTACGCGTAGTGTACTGACTGTGGCAATGCTGACATATTATTCATTATTATTATTAATCTAGTTGTTAATTTCCAGTTAATAGTTGCTTACTTTTCTAAGCACTTATTAATTGGTGGTGTTTAAAACTAGCCTAGCGGTTAGCTTAGTTAGTATTAAACTTTGCTAGCTTTGCATGCCTGCTTCTGGCTTGCTCTCGATGTGTAACATGTTTAGCTTTGTCCTCCATTGATAATGGTACTTGATAATGACATTTAAGATATTAAGAAATGTAGGTTTGTTTGCCCTAATGTTATGGATTATTTTTAGCCTAAGGAAGCGTCTCCACACTGTGTATGGAGATACATAATTAGTTGCAAGTCGCTCGTCACCCGGTGGACTAAAAATAAATACGGTGTCAGCCAAAAGAGATTGGCATTAATTGGTAATGGCGAACCACACTTACATGCACACCTAATATCTGATTTTGGGAACGGCGTGGCGCAGTGGGAGAGTGGCCGTGCGCAACCCAAGGGTCCCTGGTTCAATCCCCACCTAGTACCAACCTCGTCATGTCCGTTGTGTCCTGAGCAAGACACTTCACCCTTGCTCCTGATGGGTGCTGGTTAGCGCCTTGCATGGCAGCTCCCTCCATCAGTGTGTGAATGTGTGTGTGAATGGGTAAATGTGGAAGTAGTGTCAAAGCGCTTTGAGTACCTTGAAGGTAGAAAAGCGCTATACAAGTACAAGTACAACCCATTTGATCCAACAAGCAGTGACGTGCACAAACATTGTCAGGAGTGTATAAATACAAGCAGGGAGCATGAAAAGGGTCACGTGCACTTACCAGGTGCTATGGTGATGACCCTTATGCCCAAAGGGGCTAGATCCCTTGCAATGGGAAGGGTCATTCCAACGATGCCACCTTTAGAAGCCGAGTACGCTGCTTGTCCAACCTGCAATCAATATGCACATGTATCAATGTAAGCTGACAAGCTGTGATAAAAATACATTCATGATATCCAACAGTTTGGGTGCTGTGATAAAAATATAACTTTCGTGTCACATCTACTTTGCAATCATGAGGACTTCCGTGTTTATTCTTAAATCACCTGTCCATCAAAAGCTGCCACGCTGGCGGTGTTAATGATGCACCCTCTGTGTCCGTCTGTGTCCGCCTCGTTTTTGGCTATCGCTCCCACAGCCAGGCGGATGACGTTGAAAGTTCCAGCAATATTCACCTGCATCACACAAGTAATGACAAGATTGTTGTGTTCTCCTGTACCCACACACGTCTGGCTGCCTCACATTGATGACACGCTGAAAGTCCGCCAGGCTATGAGGGACGTCCTTCTGAAAGTTGTAGGTTTTGACCGCCACGGCGATACCAGCACAGTTAACAGCTAGGTCCAATTTACCAAATTTCTCTCTCGCCAAGTTCACAGCCGACTGCACGTCTGCCTCTGATGTCACCTGCAAGAGAAGACAACGTTCTAAACTTACAATTTCATGAAATCAACTTGAGTGAAGTCATTCAAAACAAAAAACAAAAAAAGAGCACTGACAATAATACAATGTTGGTTATCGCCGGTAACACACAAATGTACTCTTTCTAAAGTGGCAAATAATTCAATTTATGTATCTGGTGAAATTCAAAACTGTACAATGAATTTATAAAGCAAGAAATAATTTGCTGCCGCCAAATATAAAAACATATTCAAAAACAGAGATAGAAAATATAATTTGTAGGGTAAATTGAATCTAAGACAGCATGTGTTAACTCAACTCTTAAAAGTATGTGCTTATCAGTTTGTGGAGTGACTATGTGGAATCAATTGCATGAGAAAAACAAAAAACAAAGCAATAACATTCAATTTAAAAATACAAAAAAAAATCTTCATAGGTACACAAAGATAAGGAAATAGAAACTATCCAAGGGATATATTTTATTCATATAAACTACACTTGATGAAATAATGAGTTTATTAATTTATTGTTTTTATTTTATTTTGAGAGTTTATGGTTGTGACTAAATGTGAATTATGTAATTATATAGTAAACATACTATAACATGTATTATGATATATACTCAATTTTGTTATACAAGGTAATCATGTTATCGGTTGTTGATAAAGAATCCGATAATTATATCTGAGTGATGGGGCAGGATATAAACTTTTGCTACTTCCTGCTCCTTTTCGGATACGCACCATGTTGTTTTCTGTTATTTTATTTACCCTGTTAAAATTGTATACATGGAGAGTATTTTTGGTTGTTGTGATCAAAATAAAATGATAAAGTCTGAAGTTTAAAATTCAAGACTAGAATATAATCATTTACAACAGGGGACCCCAACCACTGGGATACAATAGAAAATCTGTTAACCATAGGGGTGTGACAAGATTAACAAGTGACAATATTTCTTGTTTAAAGAAAAGCTGTCATCTTGCAGTCAGGTTTTACTTTTTTTATTTATTTTTAACTAGTCAGAAGCGTATTTGTCTGGCCGTGAGCGAAGGATTGGAATGGCAGATTAAGTGCTTTCTGCACACTACAAGAACTCGCAAACAGAGCAAACTTCTCCACTTCCTGTATCAGCGGCTTGAGTCGGCCACTCAAGAAGGGCATGGCGGGCTCTTTCCTTTATTTGATGTCGACGCAGAAGACGGCTAAACTGTCAATCATTCCAAGATGCACTCAAAACACGCTGAATTGCTGCCCTCAGAAGCAGCCAAGAGATAAAACAATACAGCCCAATCATTGATACAACTGACAGCTAATGCAAAGCAAAGCTCTTACAAAAGGACATATTTGATTACATTTACTTCATTTAAACTTCTATCATTTTTTGGAAACAAGTTCAACAGTTAAAAGCTCATGCATGCAAAGTCATAAAAGACTTCAAAGTGCACCTGTATTGTCTTGTGACCCAGCCAACTTCAAAAACGTTGCTTTGTTAAAAGCAGAGGCCCTGTTAGGAATTCCTCCGCCACCCATTCAACACTTGCCAGTCAGGGGGAGCCCTTGGAATTGTCCCAACTGGACCATCCTACGAGGGGCCACTGCTTAAAATTGATGTTAAAACCCTGTCTCGTTCTTGTGAACCCAATATTGTCTGGTCTTGGGAGATGAAACTGTATTGCCACACCGCTGCTATATAACACCTTTTTCGATTGTTTTGAATTATCGTTTATAAGTAATCCTGTGAATGAGGTTCAAATGTATATCCATTTTGAGAAAAATTTGGTTACTTTTATTTAATCATAATCAGTGTTGGGAATAACGAGTTACTTTGCAAAGTGTTACTGTAACGCCATTAGTTTTGGCGGTAATTAGTAATCTAACGCATTATTTTTTATATTCAGTAACTCAGTTACCGTTACTACATGATGCGTTACTACATAAAAAATAATGTAAAATAATGTAAAATAACGCAGTATCGGCTAGAAACAGAATATCTGAGTGTGTTTTATTGCAGCGCTGCGGTGTCGTCCTTCTGAATCTTTTGTCACAAGGAAGAGGCGCTGTGTGTGTGTGTCTGGGTGTGGGGAGGGAGCAGGGAAGGGGTGTGCGCGCAGCAGCATTCGTGAGGGAGGAGCAGAGATAGAGAGAGCGAGAGAGTTATGATAAACGCGCATGCGTCGCCAGGCTCAGCTTTTTATCAATAGATTTATCAGATTTAATTTTTTATTATCTATAGCAGGGGTGTCAAAAGTGTGCCCCGGAGGCCATTTGCGGCCCACAGCTAATGTTTTAAAGGCCCACGGCCCATTCGAAAAATACTATTAAAATAAACAAAAATATAACAAAAGTATAGCGTTATTATGAATTATTGACCTATCCAAGGTTCCAATTACTTCACATCATATATTCCACTTTTAAAAATATTTTTGGTGGAAGATTTTGCATATTTTGTGTGTTTGCCATTAAAAACAGTTTTGTTTGACAAGAAAGGGTGGAAAACAAAAACAAAAAAACAACATAAAAAAAACTAAAACATTTTTAAATGAGGTATAGATCTGTAGTTGATGTAGACTACAGAGATTTAAGCGTTAAATATAAAATGTATGCCCTGGCACACCATTATCATTATTTCATGACCGAAGCAATACACTTTTTACACTTTTATACTGAAATAAATACACCTACAACTTATTAAATAAAAACATAGAAAAAACAAAGTTCAGATCCATGAAGGAAAGAAGAAAGTGAATGAATGTTTAGAACTGAATACATTTACATATGTATACAAATTTGTTCTTTTTTTAATAATTTTTTTTAATGAATTAAGTAACGTTTATGACAACATTTTTCCAAAACACAATATAGAATGTGAGATATAACAGGATAATGCATACATTTATCTTTTTTTTTCAAAACGCTTACAAAAAAGTGGGGCCCCAAGAATATACAGTGGGACCCCATTTTTATGACTTGATAGGGTCCCTGGGACCCCATTTTGAAAATTCCTAGTGCCAACACTGCTGTCAACAGAGGAGAAAAAATGCTGTATTTAAATATATTATTTATAAAGCAAGTTCGAGTATCATTGGCAAATTTTCACCTAGTCCCGGCCTTGGCGTGCTGCCCGCCTTGGCACGCACATACAGGTAAAAGCCAGTAAATTAGAATATTTTGAAAAACTTGATTTATTTCAGTAATTGCATTCAAAAGGTGTAACTTGTACATTATATTTATTCATTGCACACAGACTGATGCATTCAAATGTTTATTTCATTTAATTTTGATGATTTGAAGTGGCAACAAATGAAAATCCAAAATTCCGTGTGTCACAAAATTAGAATATTACTTAAGGCTAATACAAAAAAGGGATTTTTAGAAATGTTGGCCAACTGAAAAGTATGAAAATGAAAAATATGAGCATGTGCAATACTCAATACTTGGTTGGAGCTCCTTTTGCCTCAATTACTGCGTTAATGCGGCGTGGCATGGAGTCGATGAGTTTCTGGCACTGCTCAGGTGTTATGAGAGCCCAGGTTGCTCTGATAGTGGCCTTCAACTCTTCTGCGTTTTTGGGTCTGGCATTCTGCATTTTCCTTTTCACAATACCCCACAGATTTTCTATGGGGCTAAGGTCAGGGGAGTTGGCGGGCCAATTTAGAACAGAAATACCATGGTCCGTAAACCAGGCACGGGCAGATTTTGCGCTGTGTGCAGGCGCCAAGTCCTGTTGGAACTTGAAATCTCCATCTCCATAGAGCAGGTCAGCAGCAGGAAGCATGAAGTGCTCTAAAGCTTGCTGGTAGATGGCTGCGTTGACCCTGGATCTCAGGAAACAGAGTGGACCGACACCAGCAGATGACATGGCACCCCAAACCATCACTGATGGTGGAAACTTTACACTAGACTTCAGGCAACATGGATCCTGTGCCTCTCCTGTCTTCCTCCAGACTCTGGGACCTCGATTTCCAAAGGAAATGCAAAATTTGCTTTCGTCAGAAAACATGACTTTGGACCACTCAGCAGCAGTCCAGCTCTTTTTTTCCTTAGCCCAGGTGAGACGCTTTTCGCGCTGTTTCTTGGTCAACAGTGGCTTGACACGAGGTATGCGGCAGTTGAAACCCATGTCTTTCAAGCGTCTCTTGGTGGTGGATCTTGAAGCACTGACTCCAGCAGCTGTCCACTCCTTCTGAATCTCCCCCACATTTTTGAATGGTTTTTTTTTCACAATCTTGACCAGGGCGTGGTGATCCCTATCGCTTGTACACTTTTTCTGACCACAGTTTTTCCTTCCCTTTGCCTCTCCATTAATGTGTTTGGACACAGAGCTCTGAGAACAGCCAGCCTCTTCAGCAATAACCTTTTGTGTCTTTCCCTCCTTGTGCAATGTGTCGATGGTTGCCTTTTGGACAGCTGTCAAATCTGAAGTCTTCCCCATGTTTGTGTAGGCTTCAGAACTGGACTGAGAGACCATTTAAAGCCCTTTGCAGGTGTTTTGAGTTAATCAGCTGATTAGTTTGTGGCACCAGGTGTCTTCAAAATTTAACCCTTACACAATATTCTAATTTTGTGACACACGGAATTTTGGATTTTCATTTGTTGCCACTTCAAATCATCAAAATTAAATGAAATAAACATTTGAATGCATCAGTCTGTGTGCAATGAATAAATATAATGTACAAGTTACACCTTTTGAATGCAATTACTGAAATAAATCAAGTTTTTCAAAATATTCTAATTTACTGGCTTTTACCTGTATGTGTCCTCTTTTTGGGATTTCACAATATGGTCAGCCTGGATACTATCAATACTTTTCTTTTGTTGAGCACAAAGAAAAGAACATTTTAGTTAAATGTAAGTTGTGTCAATTCAAATCTGCTGAAACAGCTACAAAAGCAACATGCTTCGACAAAGCTAGTAAAGAGAGACACACTTCACCTCCTAAACAACAGCGGCTGAATTTTAACGAGGCACTGCTAGCAAGGACAACATTGATAGAGCCATTGCAGCGTGTGCTAGAAGACATGCAGGCTATTTATACAGTGGAGTCACCCGCTTTCAGGCAGCTAATTAGCATGATACCGGTGTCAAACAGCAAATGGCACGAAAACATTTTCCAAGCTCCTGGACACAGTGGACAGTGAGTACATAAACATGGAAAGCAAGCTAAAGAAGACACTCCATCATTCAGCACTGAAGGTACACACACTCTGTCAATTCTCTTATATACTCTTTCATTCTAGACTTCTAGAGTGTTTGATTATCACATCAATTTAAATGCATGGACTATAAAGTTGACAAACATAAAGAGGTATCCTAGTGGGCCAGGCCAGTCTTTCCTTATCTCTAAACTAAAACTGGGGAAATGCGTGAAATGAGTGTTCTGGGCTTCAGACATGATTTTATTTCAGAATTCCTTGAGAGAAAAAACACCTTGTTAGGCTTTGTGTATGTAAAGTTAAAGTTAAAGTACTTCCTTGGTTTACAGCTATGTTGCTATTATGCTGTTTGTTACTTATGTATGTTGTTATGTTGCAGCTATCTAAAATAGTTTTGTCAATTTGTTCTGGCCTGAAATAATTTGGCCCTTTGAAACATATCTTTGTCTTTGTGTGTTGTATGTAGACCACATTGCTTAGCAGAGTTCAGTGATGCAAATGCATGTCGAGTTGATCAACAGATTGTAATATTCTCCACTGCAATAACAGTACTGAAATGAAGGCTAAAAGGGCATTAATGGGAGCTTTAAAAAAAGAAGAAAAAACGAAGTAACTAAAGAGTTACTTTTTACAGTAACGCATTACTTTTTGGTGTAAGTAACTGAGTTAGTAACTGAGTTACTTTTGAAATAAAGTAACTAGTAACTGTAACTAGTTACTGGTTTTCAGTAACTAACCCAACACTGATCATAATACAATTTGACTTCATGACATCGGGTCAAAGTTGGGGGTGATCGCTACGGCCAGAGCATACAGAAGGAAACAAACTATGTTTACAAGCTTTCACACTGGGACTGCTGAAACAACCTCCCAAGCTCGTGAGGATAATGAGGAGACAAGAACGCAAAAAGCATGTCAAATGAAAACAACAGTGACTTAAAATATAAGTGTCTCGAGATGCACCGATCAATCGCCCACCAATCTGTCGAGTCCAGTTAAAAAAGTGTGTAATTGGCCAATGCCAATACATTACTTTTGATGCTGATCTCAAAAAACGATGCCCTCAGGCTGAGACTTTATTCATTTTTGGTGCCTTGGCTGACAAAAAGTGTATGTCCATACACAATGTGGAGCCGATCCCCCAAGTATATTTTCACCTCCATTGCAGCAAATAAACTACCTTTCGTATAAGTATCGTTATGATTTAAAGGACGTGGTTAACATGTTACACACTGAGTAAGAACAAGCACAAGCAAACTAGAATGAAGGCTAATCGCTCAACGAGACACTAAGCTAGCAACAGAAGAAATGAGGTGCTCAGTAAAGTTTAAGAAGTATACTGTAGATGGAAGCACATTACAGCAAAAGCTATTAAAAGGAAATTAACGAGTAGATTTTTCTTAGTTTTCTATTGTTTTTGTAATGTTTACAAATTCAGTGAAGTCTCTGGACACAGGAGGACTTCAAGGGCAAAAACCAAATAACTTAAATGATTAGTACATAAGTTTTTGCTTTAGTTTAGTTATTGTGGACTTTGTTTTGCTGAAATAATTTCATGTAATAAAAGACAATAAGTAACTTGTTTTAATATTGTGTTGATATCGTTACACTGCCGACCTGCGAGTTTTTTTCTTCTGATTATAATGGTAAATAAAATTTGCAGTTAAAGTGGTCATATGATTTTTTTCCAACATTTAAAACACTTCCTTGTGGTCTAAAGTACCTGACATGTAATGGTGGTTCTTTGGTCAAAATGTTATGTTTTTACAGACCGTTTTCAAGCCGTTTTGTGGGTTGTTTTATTTACATGGCTCCAGTCCGACTGTGTCTTCTCCTCGCCATCTTTATTGTAGTTCTTAGCGCTTCCACAGCGACTCTACTGAACGATAAGTTAGAACTATACGCTACTTTGTATTAGAAATGGCAACAGTGAAGGATGCATGTGCATGTATGAGCCAGTCCGCCCCACAACAAGAGTAGAGAGAGACAAAGATGGAACTTATTTTATTGACTACAGTGGCGGACCCGCGCATTGCCCTTTGGGTGAATTTGTACCATATAAGGATAATCCGCTGACGCCACCAATTGGGAAAAACGTACCCAAATGGGCAAATTCCAAATGCGTTGTTTCTTCGTATACATGAAAGAAGGCAAGATTGTTTTATAAATATCTCCGCAATGCCTCCATGGTTAAAGTTCACATTTTCAGGACTTATGCAGATCCCAAATGTACAAACCCCGTTTTCATACGAGTTGGGAAATTGTGTTTGATGTAAATATAAACGGAATACAATGATTTGCAAATCTTTTTCATCCCATTTTCAGTTGAATATGCTACAAAGACAACATATTTGATGTTCAAACTGATAAACATTTTTTTTTTTGCAAATAATCATTAACTTTAGAATTTGATGCCAACAACACGTAACAAAGAAGTTGGGAAAGGTGGCAATAAATACTGATAATGTTGAGGAATGCTCATCAAACACTTATTTGGAACATCCCACAGGTGAACAGGCAAATTGGGAACAGGTAGGTGCCATGATTGGGTATAAAAGTAGATTCCATGAAATGCTCAGTCATTCACAAACAAGGATGGGGTGAGGGTCACCACTTTGTCAACAAATGCGTGAGCAAATTGTTGAACAGTTTAAGAAAAACCTTTCTCAACCAGCTATTGCAAGGAATTTAAGGATTTCACCATCTACGGTCCGTAATATCATCAAAGGGTTCAGAGAATCTAAAGAAATCACTGCACGTAAGCAGCTAAGCCCGTGACCTTCGATCCCTAAGGCTGTACTGCATCAATAAGCAACATCAGTGTGTAAAGGATATCACCACATGGGCTCAGGAACACTTCAGAAACCCACTGTCAGTAACTACAGTTGGTCGCTACATCTGTAAGTGCAAGTTAAAACTCTCCTATGCAAGGCGAAAACCGTTTTTCAACAACACCCAGAAACGCCGTTGGCTTCGCTGGGCCTGAGCTCATCTAAGATGGACTGATACAAAGTGGAAAAGTGCTCTGTGGTCTGACAAGTCCACATTTCAAATTGTTTTTGGAAACTGTGGACGTCGTGTCCTCCGGACCAAAGAGGAAAAGAACCATCCGGATTGTTATAGGCGCAAAGTTGAAAAGCCAGCATCTGTGATGGTATGGGGGTGTATTAGTGCCCAAGACATGGGTAACTTACACATCTGTGAAGGCGCCATTAATACTGAAAGGTACATTCAGGTTTTGGAGCAACATATGTTGCCATCCAAGCAACGTTACCATGGACGCCCCTGCTTATTTCAGCAAGACAATGCCAAGCCATGTGTTACATCAACGTGGCTTCATAGTAAAAGAGTGCGGGTACGAGACTGGCCTGCTTGTAATCCAGATCTGTCTCCCATTGAAAATGTGTAGCGCATTATGAAGCCTAAAATACCACAACGGAGACCCCCGGACTGTTTAACAACTTAAGCTGTACATCAAGCAAAAATGGGAAAGAATTCCATCTGAGAAGCTTAAAAAATGTGTCTCCTCAGTTCCCAAACATTTACTGAGTGTTGTTAAAAGGAAAAGCCATGTAACAGTGGTGAACATGCCCTTTCCCAACTACTTTGGCACGTGTTGCAGCCATGAAATTCTAAGTGAATTATTATTTGCAAAAAAAAAATAAAGTTTATGAGTTTGAACATCAAATATCTTGTCTATGTAGTGCATTCAACTGAATATGGGTTGAAAAGGATTTGCAAATCATTGTATTCCTTTTATATTTACATCTAACACAATTTCCCAACTCATATGGAAACGGGGTTTGTACAACAGCAGGTACCAATAGACATTAAAAGTTGGTTTTGGATTACAGTGCCCCTTCAAAAACATGTGATCAGTATCAGTTGATCTGACCTTTGGATGATCAGTATCGGAATCGTCATATTAAACCCTGATCAGAAGCACACTAGGTGTGTCGCTTCCATGCAAACACGTCACAACATTTGAGTGGGAAGTTGTTCTGACACTCTCGATCAGGGGTGTCAAACTTGTTTTCATTGGAGGGCCACATTGCAGTTGTGGCATCCCTCAAAGGGCTGCACTTGTAACAGTAAATAATATATAGATATAAAGGATTTTCCACATATTCTTACACAATAGCCTATGCATTTGGTTAATATATATATTATTGTAAGTGCACTGTAAATAAAAAATCTATAGATTTTACAGTAAATCAAAAAGGCAGCTCAGTAGCCAGAATTTTACCTTAAGGTTTATAGTGTTTTTACAGCACATTACTTTAAATAGAAGAATGGTACCAATGTGTTTTAAGTTAAAAAACTGGCAACTGAGCTGCTTTCCCCTTCGTACAATCCACGGTAGTATTAATGTAAATGGAGTAATCGTACCTCTTTTTTTTCCTTCACGGTAAGATTCTGGCAACTAAGGTAGCAGTTTTATTACCTTAAAATACATTGTCATTTTCAGTGTACAATCTGATGTATAGCTAAATATACAAATCCCAAGTCAATCATATATTTAAGTAATTATTTTGTTTTTAACAGTTTCAAATGTATGATCATGTAAGATTTGTTATCAAATTAAAGTTTACAAGATATTCAACTGTATGCAGTATTTATTTTTTTTCTTTCAAAATGGAGATAGAAAGTACTTTATTGACGCATATTATTTACAGGCTTTCGGGGGCCACATAACATTTCATTTTAGTTCAACACTTGTGCTTTAGATCAGTGGTTTTCAACCTTTTTTGAGCCAAGGCGCATTTTTTCAAAGAGGCACACCACCAGCAGAAATCATTAAAAAAAACGAAACTCAGTTGACAGTAAAAAGTCGTCGCAATTTTTGGATATGACTTTAAACCATAACCAACCAGGCATCACAATTCTCTTGTCTCAAAGTATGTCTACTGTCACGACCTGTCACATCACACTGTGACTTGTTTTGAGTTTTTTGCTGTTTTCTTGTGTGTAGTTTTAGTTCTTGTCTTGCGCTCCTATTTTGGTGGCTTTTTCTCTTTTTTGGTATTTTCCTGTAGCAGTTACATGTCTTCCTTTGAGCGATATTTCACACATCTACTTTGTTTTAGCAATCAAGAATATTTTAATTGTTTTTATCCTTGTCTGTGGGGACATTGTTGATTGTCATGTCATGTTCGGATGTACATTGTGGACGCCGTCTTTGCCCCACAGTAAGTCTTTGCTGTCGTCCAGCATTCTGTTTTTGTTTACTTTGCAGCTGGTTCAGTTTTAGTTTCGTTCTGCATAGCCATCCCTAAGCTTTAAGGCCTTTTCTTAGAGGCACTCACCTTTTGTTTATTTTTGGTTTAAGCATTAGATACCTTTTTACCTGCACATTGCCTCCCGCTGTTTCCGCGATCTACAAAGCAATTAGCTACCTGCTGCCACCTACTGATATGGAAAAGTATTACAGGGTTATACTCTGCCGAGCTCTAGACCAGTGGTTCTCAAATGGGGTTACGCGTACCCCTGGGGGTACTTGAAGGTATGCCAAGGGGTACGTGAGATTTTTTTTAAATATTCTAAAAATAGCAACAATTCAAAAATCCTTTATAAATATATTTATTGAATAATACTTAAAATATGAATGTAAGTTCATAAACTGAACATCAAATCAAGTAGGCTATTCCATTCATTACCATAAACCCAGAGTTTCCCCCATGGCTCATGCCATAATGGTTTGATCCTACCTGGCGGTGCCACACGGCACCAACTGTCAGTCAACTATCGATGTAGAAAACAATGGAGGCGTGGTTAAAGTGTAGCAGTAATGCAGCTGAAAACAAGGAGGAACATGTGCCAAAGAAGGCCAAACCTGAGCCGGCAAAATTCAGACAGTATTCCGAAGAATATGTGTTAATGGGATTTACGGCTTCGAGTTGTAAAAACCCCAAGGCATTGTGTTTTTTCTGTTGAGAAATGTTAGCGAACAGCGGCATGAAGCCCGCGCGTCTTCAGCGGGCATCTCCGGACAAAACACGCTTGCCACGTCGGTAAGCCACCTGATTTTTTTAAGAGGAGAGTAAATGAATTCAGGTCATCTCAAGACACGATGCAGAAAGCCTCCACAACATCAGCCAAAGCCCTGGAGGCTTCTTACGCGGTGTCTTTGCTTGTTGCTAAAGCCAAAAAGCCGCTCGCTATCGCTGAAGAGCTGATACTGGACCCCAACTTAAACAAGTTGAAAAACTTATTGGCGTGTTACCATTTAGTGGTCAATTGTACGGAATATGTACTGTACTGTGCAATCTACTAATAAAAGTTTCAATCAATCAATCAATACTTCCAGCCGCTGCAGTACTGGCCGAGACAATACTGGATAAAAACGAAGCCGAGAAAATAAAGAATGTGCCTTTATCAAATTACTCTGTTTGCCGGAGAGTAGATAAAATGGGAAAATACATTGTTGACAGCTAGATGTTTTGTGGACAGGTTCCATAAATATTGACGTTAGAGATTTATTATTTGTGAAGAAATGTTTAGAATTAAGTTCATGAATCCAGATGGATCTCTATTACAATCTCCAAAGAGGGCACTTTAAGTTGATGATTACTTCTGTGTAGAAATCTTTATTTATAATTGAATCACTTGTTTATTTTTCAACAAGTTTTTAGTTATTTTTATATATTTTTTTCCAAATAGTTCAAGAAAGACCACTACAAATTAGCAATATTTTGCACTGTTGTACAATTTAATAAATCAGAAACTGATGACATAGTGCTGTATTTTACTTCTTTATCTCTTTTTTTTTCAACCAAAAACGTTTTGCTCTGATTAGGGGGTACTTGAATTAAAACATTTTTCACAGGGGGTACATCACTGAAAAAAGGTTGAGAACCACTGCTCTAGACAGTACAGACACTCAACAACAACACATAATTTGCAGACTATAATTACTGCTTTGCAAAAAATATTTTTAACCCAAATAGGTGAAATTAGATTATCTCCAACGGCACACCAGACGGTATCTCATGGCACACTAGTGTGCCGCAGCACAGTGGTTGAAAAACACTGCTTTAGATTAACGTTTGACTATCCAGAATATTCCACAATGACATTAAAACGTTAACAATTGTAAGAGTAGACTTGCAGCACTGACCAAAAAAAAAGGAAATCAAACACACGCACATCATCAAATGTTGATATTCTCTTTTCTATCTGGAACACAAACACAGGACTTGTGCCAATTGCAAGTCAGTATTTGTTTTGTACAGTAATTGTATTTTTGTTCCTTTTAAATTTGAAACATCAGTAAGCTAAACGCATTACGTCGGTGGGCCAAAAAAGGTTGTGGACCTTTTTTACTTGAACAAGTGTGTCCTTACATCTGCTGGAGCGAAGGCACACTGGTCCCCCAGACTGGCAGCCAGAGCTTTGCCATCAGAGGAGGGCAGGTCCAGAATGACAGCCGATGCTCCGCTCTGCACCAGACGCTCCACTGTGGCCCGTCCCAGACCTGAGGCCCCACCGGTCACTAGACCAACCATACCCTATAAAAACACAGCAATGGAGATGGACATTATGGGGGAGAAGTTTGCACACATGATAAAAAAGACAACTAAACTATCTAGTTACAATCTAGATTTGTGGTGTTCATATAGAAGACTGCTAAACTAACAAGCCACTAAGATAATGACAACACCTTAATTAGTTTGCTATGATGGAGGAGAGGTTGTGCCAGCATGACAGCAGGTTAGCAAACTCACTAGCAGCTCGCACAGTAGACATGTCAGCTCGTGGCTAAGCCATTTCTAAAACTACAAGACGAGACACCTTTCTGTCTGGAAATTATTTGAAAACAATACATTTTACTTCGTATGGATTGTATCTTGTACTCCACGGACCATGCTACGTGCAGGGGGAAGCATTACAAAGGTTTATAGTTTATTTTCCTCACCTTGACACACCGGATGTTCGCCATCTTGGATTTGATGCAAACGTGACGTCACGCCCGACCAAAGCTCGTGTATTTAACAGATGCATCACCAAACGTAAACTCGTACGCCCCCTGTACTCAAGGAAGTTTCTGGTAAAAAGTTCAATATAATTCTAAAAGTAAAATATTGATTGTTTTTGGGCCATACAATCAATGTATTATTCGTTCATTTTCTTTTGCATTTGCAACCAACACAAAAAAACAGATGCCCATCTTGTGTTTTTTAGAATTCGTTTTTAAAGTAAAAAAAAAAGAAAAGAAAAAAAAGATGAATTTGTTTTTCTTATTTTTTTATGTCTTAATTGAAGCAAATATGAATAACAAGTGTATAAACTTAATTTTAGCAAATGCCTTGGCATATGACGTAACGCCCCTTTTTCTTCTTCGCGGCTTAATTCCCATGATGGTCAAGCAGCTTCAGCGTAGGAATAAAAACAAGTGTGAGTGAGTGTAAAGTTTGATCAGAAAATGTTGTATTGCTGTTCTGTTCTTGGGTGTCCCAGTCGTTCAAATAGAGAGATAGGAAAGAGTTTGAGTCATACAGTCCCGAAATAAGTGGTCCATAAAGGTAATAAAGTCAAGGAAAAGCGAAATTGCGTCTAAGGAAATGGCTCTGAAAAATATCACTTTCATCATCTTGTGGAATACAATCGGAACATGCTTGTGTCTGCAGCGATCACTTTGTAAAATGTTTGTTTGAACATTTGATTATTTTGAGAAACCTTCTACGATGGCACCGGGTTTAGTGTGTGTGTCTCACAATATGGCATGGCCACAATTTGGCTCGGGGTCTTTCTGTGTGGAGTTTACATGTTCTTCTGAAGTGTATTTCTGGTCTTGTCATCCTCGTCCGGACAGAAGGGTGACACGGCAGTGTGGCTGAATCAAAAGAGACGTCGGAGACGCTTTACTGAACCAAAAGTTGCTTTATTACAAGCGAGCGCCATTTACACAGGACTGCAGTTCCGGGTAGGAGGTCAGGTCAAATATGGAGGACTCCTCTCCCTTGAGAAGCCAAACCATCAGTTTACACAGGTAAAAGCCAGTAAATTAGAATATTTTGAAAAACTTGATTTATTTCAGTAATTGCATTCAAAAGGTGTAACTTGTACATTATATTTATTCATTGCACACAGACTGATGCATTCAAATGTTTATTTCATTTAATTTTGATGATTTGAAGTGGCAACAAATGAAAATCCAAAATTCCGTGTGTCACAAAATTAGAATATTACTTAAGGCTAATACAAAAAAGGGATTTTTAGAAATGTTGGCCAACTGAAAAGTATGAAAATGAAAAATATGGGCATGTACAATACTCAATACTTGGTTGGAGCTCCTTTTGCCTCAATTACTGCGTTAATGCGGCGTGGCATGGAGTCGATGAGTTTCTGGCACTGCTCAGGTGTTATGAGAGCCCAGGTTGCTCTGATAGTGGCCTTCAACTCTTCTGCGTTTTTGGGTCTGGCATTCTGCATCTTCCTTTTCACAATACCCCACAGATTTTCTATGGGGCTAAGGTCAGGGGAGTTGGCGGGCCAATTTAGAACAGAAATACCATGGTCCGTAAACCAGGCACGGGTAGATTTTGCGCTGTGTGCAGGCGCCAAGTCCTGTTGGAACTTGAAATCTCCATCTCCATAGAGCAGGTCAGCAGCAGGAAGCATGAAGTGCTCTAAAACTTGCTGGTAGACGGCTGCGTTGACCCTGGATCTCAGGAAACAGAGTGGACCGACACCAGCAGATGACATGGCACCCCAAACCATCACTGATGGTGGAAACTTTACACTAGACTTCAGGCAACGTGGATCCTGTGCCTCTCCTGTCTTCCTCCAGACTCTGGGACCTCGATTTCCAAAGGAAATGCAAAATTTGCATTGTTGGGTGATGGTTTGGGGTGCCATGTCATCTGCTGGTGTCGGTCCACTCTGTTTCCTGAGATCCAGGGTCAACGCAGCCGTCTACCAGCAAGTTTTAGAGCACTTCATGCTTCCTGCTGCTGACCTGCTCTATGGAGATGGAGATTTCAAGTTCCAACAGGACTTGGCGCCTGCACACAGCGCAAAATCTACCCGTGCCTGGTTTACGGATCATGGTATTTCTGTTCTAAATTGGCCCGCCAACTCCCCTGACCTTAGCCCCATAGAAAATCTGTGGGGTATTGTGAAAAGGAAGATGCAGAATGCCAGACCCAAAAACGCAGAAGAGTTGAAGGCCACTATCAGAGCAACCTGGGCTCTCATAACACCTGAGCAGTGCCAGAAACTCATCGACTCCATGCCACGCCGCATTAACGCAGTAATTGAGGCAAAAGGAGCTCCAACCAAGTATTGAGTATTGTACATGCTCATATTTTTCATTTTCATACTTTTCAGTTGGCCAACATTTCTAAAAATCCCTTTTTTGTATTAGCCTTAAGTAATATTCTAATTTTGTGACACACGGAATTTTGGATTTTCATTTTTTGCCACTTCAAATCATCAAAATTAAATGAAATAAACATTTGAATGCATCAGTCTGTGTGCAATGAATAAATATAATGTACAAGTTACACCTTTTGAATGCAATTACTGAAATAAATCAAGTTTTTCAAAATATTCTAATTTACTGGCTTTTACCTGTATATTCCTTCTCCTCTGTCTGGGTGGGTGCTAAGTCCGAACAACACCACCTGACCATTCAAGGAGATGTTCATGTGTATGCATCCCATCCATTTTCTACCGCTTGTCCTGTTCGGAATCGCGGGGGGTGCTGGAGCCTATCTCAGCTGCATTCGGGCGGAAGGCGGGGTACACCCTGGACAAGTCGCCACCTCATCGCAGATGTTCATGTGTAGTGGCTGGAAAACAACAGATGTATAGCATAATTTGTAGGCTTGACGTTTAAGGTATACATGGAATCTCTCCGCCAGAATACATTTGGCATTCCGAAGCCTGGTTTTATTGTTTCTTCTAGGGAGAGAGCAAATTCCAGTCCAGATGCGAATGTCCTTCTAAAGCTCTTTCTCAACCATTATTTACTCCGACCTGATGGTTTGCTTTCTCCAAGTTGGATATGAACATTCACCATATGTTGAACATAATATGAGTCAATGAATTCACTTCACTTCCTTTGCTGCGTGGGTTCCCTCCATGTAGTCCGGCTTCCTCCCACCTTCAAAGACATGCACCTGGGGATAGGTTGGTTGGCAACAATAAATTGACCAGAGTGTGAATGTTGTCTGTCTATCTATGTTGGCCTCGTGGTAAGGTGTCCAGGGTGTACGCCGCCTTCCGCCTGAATGCAGCTGGGATAGGCTCCAGCACCCCAGCGACTCCGAAAGAGACAAGCGTTAGAAAATGGATGGATGGAGAGTAGTGTTTGAGAGCAGAACTCAACTTAAAGAAAGCCCAATTTATCGCATTAGTTTGTTCCTTTGTGGTTGCTATGCCTAAATATAGTGCAAATAAATTAATGTCATGTATGTTAATACCTAGTAATAAATATTGTGATTGCTGGTCCAATCTACCGTATTTCATTGACCATTTTCATAACAGACACTATGAGCTTAGATGTTGTTGTGCAGTAAAGCCAAGTACTTTATTCGACACGGAATAGGTTAGGTTAGGTTACTCAAAGGTAAACTTGTTTTGCAGCCAGCAAGATCAGGACATCCGTTTAAACATACAAAGAAAGTAACATCTTAGATATGCAATACAAAGACCTACCATATGACAAGCATCACAAACATTGCCAAGATCACAAAATAGTACATGTACTCAAAGCTCCCCATAAAAAGGACAAAACATAAAATCCCACTCAGATAATATTTGGGACAAACCAGAATAAAACATCCATCCATCCATTTTCTACCGCTTATTCCCTTTGGGGTCGCGGGGGGCGCTGGAGCCTATCTCAGCTACAATCGGGCAGAAGGCGGAGTACACCCTGGACAAGTCACCACCTCATCGCAGAGAATAAAACATAATAATATAATAAATTGCACTAAAATAAATATAGGGAAAAATAGGTACTACAGCCTATTTAGTTCTGTGATGGCAGCTGGGAAAAAACTACATCTGTACTGTTTTGTTTTGCCTCTTGGGACTAAAAAATTCCATCTAGATTGGAGAAGCTGAAAATGGGTGTGTAGGTAGTGAGATACATCAGTTAAAATGGAGGAAGCTATCATTACCTGGTTGTTGTAGAGGGTGGTTGGAGACATCCAAGACTCACCAATTAATTTACCTGACACTTTAACAATTTGATTTAGGGTATTCGTGTCCTCTAGTGACAGGTGACTGAACCATGAGAACAGGGAGAAGGACAAAATATTCTATAAAAGCACAGTAGAACATGATCATGATGGTCTTGTCAACATTAAAATTAAACAGTTTTCTCAGACGGGCAGCACGGTGGCACTCGGGTTAGTGCATGTGCCTCACAATACGAAGGTCCTGAGTTCAATCTTTCTGTGTGGAGTTTGCATGTTCTCCCCGTGACTGCGTGGGTTCTGCCCGGGTACTACGGCTTCTTTCCACCTCCAAAGACATGCACCTGGGGATAGGTTGATTGGCAACACTAAATTGGCCCTAGTGAGTGAGTGAGTGTTGTTGGAGTGAGTGAGTGTGAATGTTGTCTATCTTTGTTGGCCCTGCGATGAGGTGGTGACTTGTCCACGGTGTACCCCACCTTCCGCCCGAATGCAGCTGAGATAGGCTCCAGCACCCCCTGCGACCCTGAAAGGGACAAGCAGTAGAAAATGGATGGATGGATGGAGTTTTCTCAGACAATACAAAGGTTGGTGAGCCTTTTTACACACCGCATCACAGTTAGCTTCAAATTTCAGTTGTTCATCAATTACTGTATAGTCCTTAGGTATTTATACTTGTGCACATATTCAATGACCTGGTTTTTAATCATAGTTGGCTGGTTCACATGGGGTCTCTTCCTAAAGTCGATCAGCGTGTCTTTTGTTTTTGATAAATTGAGCTGGAGGTAAGACTCATCACACCAGCGTACAAAGTCATCAATAATGGGGCCGTGACTGCTTTCATCCACATTTAGCAATCTAACAATTACTGCATCATCAGCATATTTGATAATTGTTCTGTTGTCATATCACTCTGACACATGTTTGCATACAAAATAAATAACGACAGACAACACACAACCTTGTGGTGAGCCGGTAGAAGTACCTTCCCTGACAGACAAAGTATCATTGACCCTGACTTTCCGGGTTCTGTTCGTTAAAAAGTTAAGGATCCAACCCATAGGCGCCAATCCCGTGGGTGTTTCGGGGCCCGAGCATCCACGGACAATGTCGAGCACCCACGAGGGATTGATGGCAACTTTCAATCTTTAAAATAATTTTTGAAAAATCAATCTTGTTGTTAATTTTGGTTCGTTTTACAAAATAATAAAGCCACAAATCAAATATTATTTTCGGGTCTCCCTATGTCTAGCATTAAAAGATTACAATTGGTACAAAATGCGGCTGCTAGACTTTTGACAAGAACAAGAAAGTTTGATCATATTACGCCTATACTGGCTCACCTGCACTGGCTTCCTGCGCACTTAAGATGCGACTTTAAGGTTTTACTACTTACGTATAAAATACTACACGGTCTAGCTCCAACCTATCTTGCCGATTGTATTGTACCATATGTCCCGGCAAGAAATCTGCGTTCAAAGAACTACGGCTTATTAGTGATTCTCAGAGCCCCAAAAAAGTCTGCGGGCTATAGAGCGTTTTCTATTCGGGCTCCAGTACTATGGAATGCCCTCCCGGTAACAGTTAGAGATGCTACCTCAGTAGAAGCATTTAAGTCCCATCTTAAAACTCATTTGTATACTCTAGCCTTTAAATAGATCCCCCTTTTTTAGACCAGTTGATCTGCCATTTCTTTTCCTTTCTCCTCTGCTCCCCCCTCTCCCTTGTGGAGGGGGAGACACACAGGTCCGGTGGCCATGGATGAAGTGCTGGCTGTCCAGAGTCGGGACCCGGGGTGGACCGCTCGCCTGTGCATCGGTTGGGAACATCTCTGCGCTGCTGACCCGTCTCCGCTCGGGATGGTTTCCTGCTGGCCCCACTATAGACTCTTACTATTATGTTGGATCCACTATGGACTGGACTCTCACAATATTATGTCAGACCCACTTGACATCCATTGCATTCGGTCTCCCCTAGAGGGTGGGGGGGTTACCCACATATGCGGTCTTCTCCAGGGTTTCTCATAGTCATTCACATCGACGTCCCACAGGGGTGAGTTTTTCCTTGCCCTTATGTGAGCTCTGTACCGAGGATGTCGTTGTGGCTTGTGCAGCCCTTTGAGACACTTGTGATTTAGGGCTATATAAATAAACATTGATTGATGATTGATTGATTGATTGATTGATGTGGGATATTAACTTCGCTGAACGTCTATTTTTTTTTTTAATACACACACACACACACACACACCGAGCACCCACTGGCAGAAATGTAGATCGGCGCCTATGATCTAGCCCATCAAGTTAGTAGTCAGGTTAAAGTGCTCAGCCAACCTGCTAATCAGGAGATGCAGCTCGATTGTGTTAAAAGCTGCAGGAAAGTCGACAATTAAAAGTCTGGCATGAGTTCCATTTTTGTGCAAATGTTTTAAGAGCATATCAAAAAGAGTTACAGTGGCATCCTCCACACCTCTGTGGGCTCTATATGCAAACTGCAGAGCATCTAATTCTGTTTGAGTTTGTTTTAAAATCTCAGTCCTGACCATCTTCTCTAACATCTTCATAACAATAGAGGTCAAAGCCACTGGTCTGAAATCATTAAAACATTTTGGTCTGTTGGTTTTGGGCACAGGAACTACCACAACATCTTTCCAAAGCTCAGGGACATGTTGTGTCTGTAAGGACTTATTAAAAAGATAACAAAATACAGGACTTAGTTCTTTAGTACACCACAGATATTGTCTGGACCATGTTTTTTATTTACTTTTATTTTTCAACATTCAGCTGAGTAACTTTAAAATGCTTGTCGTCCCTCAGACTATGGCTTAGTTCCAGAACTTCTCTGCTAAAATCAAATGTATCAAAACGACAATAAAAACAGTTAAGAGCATTAGCCAAATTAATACCTGTGCTAAAATAATTTAAAACAACACGATTACTGCACCCTGCGTTTTGAAGCCCTGTCATTGATTTCATTGTCTTCCAGGGTGAGCCAAGATCATTTGCAGCCAATTTATTCTCCAGTTTTAATTTATAGTTTTGTTTGGCTTTCAGAATTTAAGACTTAAGTTATTTTGTAGCTGAAAGCTGATCCTGTGACTTTCCTTGTTTAAAAGCATTTCTCTTTGTAAACAGGACTTTACAGATGGCTTATTGTTGCGATACATTTTCACCTTCTTGCAGGGAATGATCATGTCCCTACAAAAGCAACATCCATCCATCCATTTTCTACCGCTTGTTCCTTTTGGGATCGCGGGGGGTGCTGGAGCCTATCTCAGCTGCATTTGGGTGGCAAGCAGGGTGCACCCTGGATAAGTTGCCACCTCATCGCACGGCCAACACAGATAGGCAGACAACATTCACATTCACACACTAGGGCCAATTTAGTGTTGCCAATGAATATGAAGAGGCAACTTCTACTTTATTGTCCAGATCGTCTCCACAGGACTCAGTAAGCAAGTCCCAGTCAGTGTAGTCGTAACACTCCTGCAAACAGAGAGCCGACTCGTCTGACCAGACTTGTATTTCCTTTGTTACTGCTTTCTCTCTTTTTAATGCAGTTGTGTACATTGACAGAAGGTGTACACAGTTATGGTCAGCGGAGCCCAAGGGTGGGAGTGGTAGAGATTTATATGCATCCTTTAATGACCCATAACACAGATACAGTGTTTTTTCCTGTCTGGTTGGACAAGTGACATATTGGTTGAAGTTTCTGAGTGTTTTTTTCAAAGAGACATGGTTAAAATCACCTAGCATAAAATGGGGCGTATCTGGTGAGATGGACTGTCATTTCTGCACCACATCATAGACGGCGCTGGAGGCTAGAGCCTCGTCTGCCCTCGGGTGAATATAAACAGCAGTGATAAAAAGTTGAGGAAACTCATGGGGCAGGTAGAAGGGGCGCAGGGAGACAGATGCGTTCACATTATTATTATTATGTTTTCTACCGCTTGTCCCTCAAACCACATTCACACACTATGTGTATAAAAATTGGGTAGTGATCACTTATTGCTACAGTGCTGTCTTTATTTACTTCCCACTCCACCATTGTCGCAAACTTTTGAGATACTATTGTAACATCTGTTATTGTTTCTTTTCCTGTGACTACATCTAACCGTGTTCCTGACCCATCATTCACACACACCAATTTTTTCTCTTAAGAATTTTTCCAATATTTCCCCATCCCAGTCATCCCTCTCATCCCACACTGTGCTTTAAAGCCACACACCAAATTACATTTTTACTTCAGTGTTCTACTATTGGTTATCCTTGATTTATTTGTAGTTTCTTGCATGGGTTGTAGAAATTTAGCACTTTATATATACCTTTTTTATTATTCCATTTTTCAATTCCTAATATTTCTTGTTCTTGTGTAACTTTCAATATTTTATAATGAATATCAATAATAATAAAAATGGCACACCCTCCTCCTTGCCCACCATCTCTATCTTTACGTATTGTAATGTATCCCATTACTATAAAGTTCACATTTGGCTAAACCCATGTTTCTTGAATACATATTATATCTGGTTTAACATCCATATTATTAATAAACCCCTTTAACTCCTGTCCATTTGCCTATCAAACTTCGGGTGTTCCTCTGTAAGATTAACATGGTGTAGGATTATGGTAACATGTCTGTAGTTTATCCACTCGCTGTAGTTCACGGCACATTCCTTCCCAAAATAACTCTTTCAGATTTAGAAACTTTGCTGCTGCTTTGACGATTATTTTAATCTTTTCTGTCTTTTTTATTGCCTGTTCTGTACAGATTATTACACTTGCAAGGAACACAACTGAGTGGTCCATAGAAATTCCTGTATTTGTGGCCTCTTGTCTTTTATCACTTGTGCCGTTCTCATTGCTTTCTTGTCTTACTTTGACTGCTTCGGCACATGTAATATTTATCTCTACTCTGATTTGCTGTACTTCTGTTGCCTGTTTGCTAATGATGCAGGGTGGAGGACAGAGTAAAACAACTTGCATTGAGCCTAGTCTATAAAATCCGCTACACCTCCCTGATACCGAAGTACATGTCAAACTACTTCCAGAAGGTAAATGACCGCCATGACCACAAAACCAGGGGGAACTCCACAAACCACGTCAAACCCAGATTCCAGGTCTTAACTCATTCGCCTTCTATGCCACATCAATATGGAATGCACTCCCAACCGGTGTAAAAGAAAGTGCATCTCTATCCTTCAAAACCGCACTAAAAGAACACCTCCAGGCAACTTCAACCCTAGACTAACACCCTTCCCCCTCCACATTCCACCTCCCCGGATTATAATTAATCAAATGTATATACTTGTTCTTATGCTTTCTGAACTCACTATGTTCACTGCTCGCTGTACATATCGTACAAAGTCAGACATACACTGTTGCAATGTCCATTTCTAAGATGATGCAATTGTTGATGACTGAAGTGCTGATATCAATCAATCGATCGTTTATTTATTTATCCCTAAATCACAAGTGTCTCAAAGGGCTGCACAAGCCACAACGACATCCTCGGTTATCAACCAAACCTACCCCGCCCCCTCCACATCCCACCACCCGGATTGTAAATAATTCAATGTATATACTCTGATGATTAACTTGTGTGATGACTGTATTATGCTGATAGTATATATTTGTACCAAGAATTGATTTACGTGGACCCCGACTTAAACAAGTTGAAAAACCATTTAGAAATAGAATAGAATAGAAAGTACTTTATTGATCCCTGGGGGAAATTCAGCACCACAGTTCGACCCACAATTTAGTGGTCAATTGTATGGAATATGTACTGTACTGTGCAATCTACTAATAAAAGTTTCAATCAATCAATCAAAGCATTCTCAGTAAGCTGCTGTGTGATTGCCTACACAATTAAAACACTTGAATTTATCATTGCTTCTACATTGTCCATACTCATCATGCTCCCCTCCACAGCGTAGCTTATCGCATGGCACACACTATGTGCCCAAAGTGTTGGCTCGTGGAAGTAGAATGCAAGGCAGACTTGGTCAAAATACGGCCCATTATGATTTTCAATCCGGACCACCGAACGTTCTACATAATTTTTTTAGACCTTTAACATCACAACTTTTGAAATGACTAAGTCTTGAACTATTGAAAGTATTTCAATGGCCGAAATCTGTGCTTTTGGCTGTTATTTTTTTTTTTCTTTAATTTATTTATTTATTTCAGGCAATGACATAAAAAAGTACAAAGTTGACAACACATAATATAAATTAATATAGTGCAAAAGGTAATGTATAGTATGTAATGCATGATTGTCCAGCTTTGCCTGAAAGGGAGTGGGAAGAAGATAATTTATTTAATCCCATCCCCAGTTCTCCATTCAGTGATTATTCACATGAGTTTCACTCTTACTTTGTTCAAGGACTATAATACAGATGTTGTATCATAGTGGCATTACCACAGGTAACAATAATTATTACACTGTAACAATAATTTGTATCAACAATGTCGGAAGAATGAATATAGCAACAATAATAGATAACATGGCAATAATGGTAAGGAAACATTGAAAACATGTTAACACTTTGAGACAGAGTATAGCAGCAGGTCAATAAAAAAATAAAATAAAAAATAAAATAATATATATATATATATATATATATATATATAAAAATATGTACCGGTATGTTATACGAGTTATTACAGTAATCTACGTCACAGCAGCTCAGACGAAGAACAAACCAGAGTGGGCGGGGTTTGTTTTCAGAGCAGCCAGCCCGAAACGCGTGTGTCAGAAACAGATGCCCCCCCAAGGCAGATCCAAAAGTCCACAAAAAAGCACCAAAAAACACAGTGCATAAGTCACAAAAGTGCCTGAACCAAAAGGTAAAAACCAGAGTGAAACATAAAAAAACAGATCACATAGCTCCTGCAACCAACAGTCACTACAGCAGGGCCATCTTGTAAAAAAGATGTTGCAACCTTTTTACAAAAATGGATCGTTAAATTCAATCCATCCATTTTCTACCGCTTGTCCCTTTTGGGGTCACGGGGGGTTGCTGGAGCCTATCTCAGCTACAATCGGGCGGATGGCGGGGTACACCCTGGACAAGTCGCCACCTCATCACAGGGCCAACACAGATAGACAGACAACATTCACACTCTAGGGCCAATTTAGTGTTGCCAATCAACCTATCCCCAGGTGCATGTCTTTGGAGGTGGGAGGAAGCCGGAGTACCCGGAGGGAACCCACGCAGTCACGGGGAGAACATGCAAACTCCACACAGAAAGATCCTGAGCCCGGGATTGAACTCAGGACCTTTGTATTGTGAGGCAGATGCACTAACCCCTCTTCCACCGTGATGCTCATCGTTAAATTAAGCCTACCAAAAATGTATTAAAACAGTGTTGAAACACTAAGTATTTTAAAAGAAATTTAAGATAGCTAACAGAAGAACATTATTGTATACACCTTGATAAAAAAAACAAAATGATCCATATTCTCATCATTCTGAATGCCAGACTAAAACTCCTCTTAAGATTCCAGAAGTTGCTAAATTCCATCCATTTCTACCGCTTGTCCCTGTTGGGGTTGTGGGGGGCTGCAGCCTATTCCAGCTGCACTCAGTCAGACGAAAGGGTACATACACCCCGGACAAATTGCTACCTCATATTTCCTATTAGTATGGTAAGGAAACAAAGTGCACGCAAATGCTGTTTTACTTGTTTATGCCATTAGAGGCCTATTTTTTGATCAAAATAATTGCTCAATCTTACACATTTAACAAAGTGAAAGCATTTCTGTGTACTGAACTTCAAGCACCAATGAAATCCCTGTAAAAACGAACTGCCGAGCTTGTGTTTTTTCATTCCTTTGTATTAATGTAAAACTCTCAGAATCTAATCAGTTATATTGAAGTAAGTCTTGTACCCAAAAAAGGTGCTTTAAGGGCTTTAATTTTGACAAAGTTGCACATATTGAGTTACAATTGCTTACTGAACACAGCATTTTTTAATCAATCAATCAAAGTTTACTTATAAAACCCTTACTTACAAATGTCTCAAAGGGTTGCACAAGCCATAACGACATCCTCGGCTCAGATCCCACATCAGGGCAAGAGAAAAATCACTTTTTCTATTTCATTTCCATCAACCAGAAAGTAGCCTCCGGACCACCATCTGGCACATTAACATTGTATGTTTGTTCATAATGTGCATTGTCCCATTGAACAAATAAGGAAACTACAAAGTAGGAACTGAAGGGCCTTTAAAAAGGTAAAGGACATGAGCGGAAGCTGCATCAGAGTGTATTAAGCTGCCACATTGTGGAAGGCAGTGAGTTGTATAGTTGTATCTTCAAAAGGGGGATGGAATATCCCACATCCCACAACAACACAACTTACTACCTCACTACAGCACAGCTACACATGCATCAAAAGTCATCGAAGTACATGGCAGCTTCAAAGGAGACCTTTCAGTAGCTGAAGGAATCGCCAATCGTTGGTCTCCTGTAAGCATCAAGGACTGCAGCCAGTCTCCATGGCAACCCAGGATGTTGGTCTTTTGTCATTTGGAAGACAGTTTGGTTGCCGTGAGAAAGACAGTAGGCTGTATAGTTATCTCCCAGATCTGGTGTGATCCTAAAACTATACAAACTACTACCTCATCCCACAGCCCCATTGCCATTTGAGGGAAAGAAGATGTCGGCCATCTTGTCACTAAAAATGCAAACAGCCTTTGAGGGCTTTCATTTGCTGAACAAATGGGAACAAGAAAACACAACTGTTGAGTGCTGACATTTGCATAACACAGGAAAAATAGAACCGATGAAGGGGAAATGCATTCATTTCTGACGTTTGCTGCAAAGATTCTAGTTTATCATAGGTACAATATTTGCTTTAACAAAGACAGTCATTTACAGTTGTATAATGCAACTAGCAATATGACCTAAATATTGAATCGCTGTACCACTACATAACACAATCAACATTCATGCTAACGTCTCCTTCCTCATAACTCAGGTAAGGCTAAGGCTACCTGATCACCGTCTGAGCCTTGTATAGCTCGATAGCTGCTTCGTTCGAAGACATGGCAATAAACGTCAAAGTCAGTCAACTATGGCTTACTTTCCAGCGAAGATAACGACACGCTTTTAAGCAGAACGCCCACAAGCAGGCAGAAGAAAGCAACTTAGCTCCTACACTTGTGACTAGCTAGCTGACAGCTAGCAAGAATTGGCGGTTTTCGAGCTCTCAGTACGACTGCCTCTACATCCGCCGCCCCGCAGACGCCTACGGAGCCACGGTTGTTGCTACCTTGTAATGGCCGTGGTTCGCTCGTTCTCCCCGCGGTGACAAAGCAACAAAACAGCTTTAATATTCAGAATTTACCCAGTCCGGCTTGTTCCGATTCTCATCCTCGCCATCTTTCTAGTCGAAGTGGTTTTGACTGACGTTACTGCAGGCGGTTGCCAACACGAGAAAGTCTCGCGATATAAACGTAAACGAGAACGAGACTTCATGAAGAGTCATAATATAGCGTTGACTTGATATTACCTGTATAGTCTTGCCTGAATATTAGGATCATATTTTGTGGTTTTAAAGTAATGTCGCAACAAGCTATAAGCATATATTAGCTACAATTTGAAGTTAAAGGATTTCCTCTCCCAAAAAGTCAGGACATTATTTTGTCCAAAAAATCTGGATTTTTTTAAGCGTCAAAAAATCGGGATTTTTTTAAGCGTCCAAAAAATTGGGATTTTTTTAAGCAACAAAAAAATCGGGATTTTTTGAAATCCGTCTTTTTTCAGCATAAAAAAATCGGGGTTTTTTTAAGTGTCAAAAAGTATGATTTTTTTTGTCAAAAAGTCGGGATTTTTTTAAGTGTAAAAAAGTATGATTTTTTTTGTCAAAAAGTCGGGATTTTTCTAAGTGTCAAAAAGTCGGGATTTTTTCTAAGTGTCAAAAAATCGGGATTTTTTTCCAAGTGTCAAAAACTCGGGATTTTTTCTAAATGTCAAAAAAATCTAGATTTTTTTTCTAAGTGTCAAAAAGTCTGGATTTTTTCTAAGTGTCAAAAAGTGTAGATTTTTTATAAGTGTCAAAAAGTCGGGATTTTTTGTAAGTGTCAAAAAGTGAGTGTGAATTGATTGACTGATTGAAACTTTTATTAGTAGATTGCACAGTATAGTACATATTCCGTACAATTGACCACTAAATGGTAACACCGAATAAGTTTTTCAACTTGTTTAAATTGGGGTCCAAGTAAATCAATTCATGGTAAATGTTGTCTATCTGTGTTGGCCCTGCGATGAGGTAGCGACTTGTCCAGGGTGTATCCCGCCTTCCGCCCGTGCGCAGCTGGGATAGGCTCCAGCACCCCCCGCGACCCCAAAAGAGACAAGCGGTAGAAAATGGATGGATATAACTCAATCTTTATCCCAATTGATGATGTGCTCTATTACTGTATGTATGTTCTATTGAAAATACATTTTGGTATTATAGAAAAATACATCGAAAGATTCATTAAGTGAATTTTTTGTCAGGGTTATTGCCCTCTTCTCTCTACAATTGGAACTGGAATCACTCTATTGTGGCCCTGCATTAACAGTGTTGTAAATTCATAGGACTAGTTCTAGTTCAATAAATGTAGAGCACTATTGTTTTGGATTCTTATTTTAATAATTTTTTGACATTTCTATTTGGGGGAAAAAAAGCAGACTGGATACATGGGCTGATTTTTTTTTACTAAAAGAATAAATTTTATTTCAGCACTGTAAGTCATTTCCCAACCAGTACAAACATGACTGCCATCTTTGTCTCTTTCTGAACCATTCCTCCCCTCCCTCTGTGATCAGACCACCAACAGCCAGACAAAAAAAAAGTAACTTTTTTTTTTCTCCGCTCATCTTTCCACAAACAGTCTGGTGCTTCCATAATGCTAACAATGATGACAAATTATACCGACCATAATTATAACAGCGATAATGATGATGATAATATCTCTATAACAATAATATCATGGATATATAGGAACCCTTTTTGTTGTGCAGGTAGTTAGGTGGTTCTGGGTACTGCTGAAAGCATGTTTGAACAAAGTGGTAAGAGAGGGCAAACATTGATTGGAGCACCTTTGCAAAGGGGAGAGGGTAATTATGGAGTTTGGAGGGTTGCTGAGGGGGGGGGGGGGGGGGGGGTGTCAGTGTAGACAGACAGATAGGAACCTTTATTCAATCTGGACAAAATGCTGTGAGAATCCTGAAGATAGATCGGAACAGACATGTCAACCTTTCCACACTCATAACCTTAATACTGTTTAACACCTACACTGCACAGCACTTTTCTTACCCCAGGACTTATCTAACATTGTCAGCCCTTCTGAGAAACTCCTGCTAGCTGACGTGGGCATAGGTGGGTTTTAACCACACAGTCAGTCAGGAGCACAGGTTTTCCTTGTAAAACGTTAGAGAGGTTTGTACCCCTCCTTGGAGGAATGGGCAATTGTAAAATCTACTCCATGATTGGTTGCAAATAACTAATCAAATTATAAAGACTACCGGTACACTAAAAAATGCTCACCAAATAGGGTGACGCACTGCAACAAATTGTCATGATGTTCATATGATCCCATCATTCTCAAAGCTGTGATTCAAGGAAAACTGGCTCACTTTGGAGTTGAGGGAGTTAAGGCAAGCTTGAGAAAGTGTGACAACGCTAGAAAAATAAAGGGGGAAGAGAGGGGAACTAAAACCCCAGCATGTTTGACAGCGTATTTGTTGAGCGTCACTCCTTCTGGTGAACTGGATCTCATATGAGTGTGCACAGTGGTTCTCACAGCCTAAATTCAGTCAATGTAGAACTGTTGAAACAGCGTGAACGAGCGAGTTCAAGATACATCCCCTCTTGATTTCTAGCTTCTCGCCTACTCCTCGCTGTTCACACTTCCTTCCTGCTTCCCTGTCTGTTTGCGTCTCCACGACAACCACGGTGTATAGCCACCGTTACCTCTCAGTCTTAAAATCACACGTGCTGCAATGTCATTATACACACACACACACATATACATTATATATATATATATATATATATATATATATATATATATATATATATATATATATAATCATACTCATCTATAAGACATTTCTGGGAGGTGGAGATAGACTATGGGGGATTAGGGAGAAAGGATAAAGGGGATTGTAGGTGTACTTTGTTTGGTTCTCAGGTGACATGTTTCGCTGCTTTGTGCAAGGGCGCAGAGTTCAGCTTAGATTGGTAAAGTCGACCACAAAATTATCATCAGGGATATTATGAAAATCAACAGTGCAGACAATGGTTCTCATCGGTAACGGGCAATATTTACTTACGTACGTTAATGCTGAAGTTGTCTAAAGATGCCACATAAAGGTAAGGAAAATCGCAATTATTACAGTTCAAATCTCTAGGTTGGCTAAGCGTATTTCAGTACTAACCGAAGCAATGGTAGAAGGATTAGAAGATGTAATAACATTAAAATAGTAAGAAAAACACAATGTGCACAAATGAATTTAAATTTTTTTTTTCAGAATTTTTAAAAAAACTCTGGCTAGATACATACAGAAATCGATTATTAATGTTAAGATAACCATTACTGTTAGTTGGATTTATTAAAGGGGCGGGGCAGCCGAGAGAGAAAAGAGAAAGGCGGCCAATGCAAATGATCCTAGGGCTACGGGCCAAGCAAGGAGGCGGTTGTGGTGTGAAAGTGAGAACTTAAAGTTTATATCATTGTGTCTGTGTGTTTACTTCTAAACTATCTGAGGTGACAGTGTGTGTAGTCCCCACGAAGACATCACTGACTAGCAGTTGCAACAACAACATTTCGTTCTGATCTGTACTGTAAAGTTCAAATTTGAATGACAATAAAAGGAAGTCCAAGTCTAAGTCTTAAGGCCAGCAAACTAGTTTAGGGTTGTATCTTTAAAATCTTAAAATTGTTGGTATTCATTCCTCAGCAGAAACTCTGGTTAAGACAAATGATCAAATCACAAACAAATGGTTAATGTACATTTAGCTCTGTGTGTTCTGTACCCCCCCCCTGCTATTAAATATTCAACATTAATTAGCTCTTCCGACTCATGTTGAATTTTACAAGTGTAACCATATCATTTATTAATTTTAACTATACATAGGTTGCTCTCTTTTGTGACAAGAAACATCACTGGAGGTGGTGGCCTGGTGACAAATCCAAACGAGAGTTGTTGCTTCGTGGGGACCAAAGTGAGGGGGAACTATGTGTTTGTGCTTGTGTTACGAGAAAGATAAAAGATCATGTACAATAAAAAAATGTGTGTAGATAGGAGGGGACGAGGGGTCAAAAAAGCAGAGGCAAGAGAGGTTGGTTTAACAAGCATAAAAAAAAGTCATTATTCAAATCCCTATTGAACTAAAACAGACGAGGACAAAAGAGGGACACGAGATTATGTATTGTGTTGCTGTTTTTATCCATACTAGCTACTGTGTAACTCAGGGTTTAACATCTATGTATGTGCAGGTGTTGTGTGTTTATGTGCATGTATCAATGTGGTACTTCGTCTACCTGAAACATCTCGTGTATTTTTTCATGTCCATGCTAACGTGAGTGTAGGGATTCTGAGTCAGTCGAATGTGTTACCAAATGATCTCCAATGAACTGACAACCACTCCACAGGCAACTGAAACTGCACAAATATATCACTTAAGCACGATAGCAGAGAGAATGCTGCTGGTAACAAACAACTGAATATCTATTGAGTGTGTGTGTGTGCGTGTATTTGTGTTTAAGCGTGCTATTTGGTGTGTGTGTGTGTCGCGATCGATAAGAGGGCATCATATACCAGATAACACTGGCGTGCCGCAGAAAAGCCACCCTCTAACGATGTACTACTGAAATACATGTCCTAATGTCAAAATAGTTGAAAGCAGTTAAGCATATGACTCCTAGAAAGTCTAGACTTGGTATTTCGGCCAGTGGAGCCATATTCTCTAGCCTAGTCTTTGATGTCTTAAGAGTTTAAAGTCCAGACGCCGCCATTTTTGAACTATGAGAAACATACAGCACTCGTGGTGTTGTTTTACTTCTCATCGATAACCTCTTTTTTCATGTCATTCCGTGTTAAGAAACGACAGCGTGCCCCAGTCATGTGACGAGCGCAAGTCTACCTACACTTGTCACTGGGTCGGCTATTTGCGTTTTCTGTAATGGCTGTGTTCATACAGTGGGGCATGTCTGACACGACTACATTAACACTTACATATAGTCACTGTCTTTTCCTTTAAAATAGCATTTCCATGTTAATTTTGTGGCACATGAAAGGGCACAAGTCATCAACATAGTGTGAAAATAAGGTGCTTTCTTGTTGACTTGCCTTTTTATACTGTATAGCATATTTTCATGCCCCTGGATAGCATCTCTCGGGTATGTCTACTGCTTTGAAACATGCAGTTGTTCTGTATATAGAACTGGTAAAAAGTACATATGTTGATTTCCATTGTCTGTGGGGGGACATTTCGTTAAATACAAACATAATTGCTTTAACAAAACAATTCACTATCGTAGTCTCCAAATATGAGTGGGACACTAGGGGCACTGTGAGGGTGCCCTCTCTCCATGACGCATGTTCCGACCCATAAAGTTTCCACATTGTTTGTCAGAGTAACTTTGGGGCAGGGAAGAGCATTCTGTTGGTTTAAAGTGACACACTACAGCTTGGCAACGCACACAGCTTTCAGCTTGTGGCAATTGCCAGGACAACGGTGACTTAATCGCCACCCAAAGATGGAGGGATCTTTGAGGCTAAGCTGACACACCCCTTTAACATCAGTGGCCACTTGTCGGCCAGCTGCGTTAAAATTCACTTTGGAAGTTACTTTTCTGAAACTAATTCCCAGGAAACATGGGTAATCAGGTGTCCTTAAAAAGTTCCTTAGAGAATGAGGTGGCTTTGCAGGGTCTGCATGAGACCTTTTCCGTTTATTTGCACTATCTGCTAGGCAGCAGTCTCTTCTTTTTGGCCTATAACTCTAGAAAGGTGCCTCAGAGTGTTTCACTTTTTTATCCCCTGGCAGAGGACCTGCCAGTGTGGTTTAACATCTTAAAAACAAAGTGCCTCTTTGTTTCGAACCACTCTGTACACATTCTGACGTCTTTCAAATAGATTTCTATCTTTAAATGTTCTTCTACATGTCTCCATTAATTAGGCGCACACCCCTTACGTGCTAAAGTCAATTATTTTGTATCAGGGGCATTTTTTTCTCATATTTAAATACAACATCAAGTGCTTCTGTTGGGATAGTACAATCAAAACTTTTGGAGAAAGGGCCAGGAGGCTAGGAATATAATATAATAATGCACTTTTTTAGGAGCAGGGTATAACTTTGCATACTTTAGGGATTAAGGTGCACAAATTCCTGGGGTCTGTGAGCATAGCTAAACTCTGGGCTATGCAAAGTAATATAGCATCCTAATATCATGGTGGTGCAGAAATGCTCCAGTGATTGATAACCAATCAAACTATAAAGGGATATAGAATTCTTATATATATATATATATTTTTTTTTTAAGCAATGCTGCTATTTTGCACAGTTGGGGGCCATTGTGCAGACAATATTCACGTTAAATTTTTCAACATGTTCAAAGTTAAGTCTCTGAATGTTCCTTGGAGCTCTTGTCAGTCAACGCTTAGATGACATGACAATCACAAATCGCATCGACACACAGACCATAGTGACAAGGCCTAGATGTTGTACCCATGGAAATCACATACAATCTGTCACCGGGAACCGCAAACGTGTGCGCAGTTTCATATAATGGGACTATTAAAACAACATACGAAACTCAAACTGTACAGGTGACCGTACTTGAGGGGGCTTGTTTAAGTGGTGGTTGGTGACGAGAGTGGAACTTGAAGCTTACGTTACTTTGTGTGCGGGAGAAAGGCTATTTTTTTGAGGGGTAGGGCGCTTAGACTTACAGAGAAAACTTCTCTTTATAAAAACATAAAAGCACATGAGAAAACTAAAAACAGGGTTTAACTGCTTTGACAACCAACTGTTTGGATGCATCACATGGAGCAGAAAAGAAAAGGAGACGGATGCTCTAATGGCTTCCTGCTCCGTGGGATAACATGCACAGTTAGGAGGCAGGGCTACAAAGACAGGGAAAGGCAGTCGAACACATAACTCTCTCTCCGAGCATCCCGTCACTCCTCTTTCTGTAGCGCTCCATCTGAAGGGCAGTCGTCAAGGCAACAGGGGGCCTCCACTTCAACCCCCTCTGATTGGTTGTCTCTGCTGGCTAAGGCACACTGGATTGGCTGGGTCAGGGGGACCAGCTCCAAGGGCTGCCCAATGGCTGCTGAGCTGCCATTCAGCTGCTGAGTCGCAACCTCTGGCGTGGAGCCCACCTCTTCTGGGGGCTTTGGGGAACTGTTGGATGGAGGGGGTGACGATGTCTGGGGGAACGAAAGGGTTGGAAGGAATGACGATTTCAAGCTTGTTCTCTGGTGATTCTATGAATTCAGAAAATGTTTCCGTTCAAATTTGGCTGTTGGCATGGTCATACCTGTGTTCTGCTGGCAGTTGCCTTCTTCCCTCCTCGTAGCTTTCCGGGAATATCTTTACCCCTCCTGTGGTGGGCAAACAGAAAGAAAAAAAAATGTCATAGTAAAAAAAATCAATGATGGGGCAAAAAGCTGGAGTTTTCCCCCAATAAATTACTACGTTCTACCATGTTTCAAATGACTGGAGGTGCAGTGCCAGACTACGGCAAGTGTGTGGAACACTTTTTGTTGTTGCTAAGAACAGATACATAGATCAGTTGTTTGCCTTCAATATGCATACTTTTGTGTTCATAATTTTTCTGTCCATCCACTAGGGGTGTTGAAAAAAATTAATTCACTTCCGAATCGCAATTCTTATTACGATTCTGAATCGATTCCAAATTTTCTTCAAGAATGTATTTTTAAAAATATGCTTTTTAAGCCATCTCTGTACTTACTTGTCTTAAGTATTCTCATTAGTCAGCGGCCAAGAGGAGGTTTTGTAACTTGTAACCTGTTTTTATTATAAAAAGGTTTTATTATAAATAGCAAAAAATGTGAGAATTGGTTTGAATCGAGAATAGATTCTGAATTGTTTAGTCACTCCAGGAATCAGAATCAAATTGAACAGTGACTTGTCGTAAGATTCACCTCCATACTATCCACCACTGCAGAGATTATAATTGTATTTGGAGCACACCATTTTGTGATTATTAGTAATGCAACTGAGATAGGCTCCAGCAACTCACGCGACCCCGAAAAGGACAAGCGGTAGAAAATTGATGGATGGGATGGATAAGTTATAATTGGGGTTAGTTACAGTACATCTGGAAAGTATTCAAAGCGCTTCACTTTTTCCACATTTTGTTATGTTAGAGCTAAAATTGAATAAATACATTTTTGTCCTCAAAATTCTACATGACAATGTAAACATTTTTGAGATTTTTGAAAATGTATTAAAAAAAAACAACAACTAAGAAATCACATGTACATAGATATTCAAAGCCGTTGCTCAATACTTTGTTGATGCACCTTTGGCAGAAATTACAGCCCCAAGTTCTTTTGAATATGATGCCACAAACTTCACCTATCTCTGGGCAGTTTCAACCATTCCTCTTTGCAGCACCTCTAATGCTCCATCAGATTGGATGGTAAGCGTCAGTCTTTAATAGAATTGAAGTCTGGGCTCTGGCTGCGCCACTTAGGGGCATTCACAGAGTTGTCCTGAAGACACTCCTTTGATTACTTGGCTGTGTGCTTAGGGTCATTGTCTTGCTGAAAGATGAACGGTTGCACCCGTCGGAGTTCAAGCAGGTTTTCATCCAGAATTTCTCTGTACGTTGCTGCATTCATCTTTCCCTCTATCCTGACTAGTCTGCCAGTTTCTGCCACTGAAAAACTGGAGGGATGGATTTGGCCTGGTAATGAGCAGTGCCTGGTTTCCTCCAAACATGACATCTGGCATTGACGCAAAATAGGTAAATTTTTGTCTCATCTGACCAGATAATTTTGGTTCTTACGGTCAGAGTCTTTCAGGTGCATTTCGGCAAACTCGAGAAAGGCTTCAATTTGTTTTTACTACGGAATTGCTTCCGTCTGGCCGCTCTACCATACAGGCCTGATTACTGGATTGCTGCGGATATGGTTGTCCTTTTGGAGGTTCTTCTCTCGCCACAGAGGAATACTGTAGCGCTGACAGAGTGTCCATTGGGTTCTTGGTCACCTCCCTGAATAGGGCCCTTCTCACCCGATCGCTCAGTTTTGACGACTGGCTAGCTCTAAGAAGAGTCCTGGTGGTTCCAAACGTCTTCCATTTACTGATGATGGAGGCCAATGTGCTCATTGGGACCTTCACAAAGCAGCAGATATTTTTCTGTACCCTTCGTCAGATTTGTGTCTGAAAATAATCCTGTCTCAGAGGTCCACAGACAATTCCCTCAACTTCATGCTTGGTTTGTGATCTGCCATGCAGTGTCATGTGTAGAACTTTATTTATAGACAGGTATGTGCCTTTCCAAATCATGTCCAAACAACTGCATTTACCACAGGTGGACTCCAATTAAGATGTAGTAATATCAGAAGGATGATCAGTTGAAACAGGATGCATCTTAGCTTACTTTTGAGCTTCAGGCAAAGGCTGTAAATACTTATGTACATGTGATTGCTTAGTTTTTTATTCTTGAAAAGTTTTCAAAAATGTCTAAAAAAAACTGTCACATTGAAATTATGAGGTATTGTGCATAGAATGTTGATGACAAAAATTAATTTATTCCATTTTAGAGTAAAGCTGTAAAATAAACTGAAAAAAGGTGTAGCACTGTGAATACTTTCCGAATGGACTGTAGATTAGTTCTCGAGTTACAATGTCAAGATGAAATAAACATTTTATCTCATGCAAAACATTTAAAAAAAACATGTTGCCAAAGGGTTGTTGAAATTGTAAATCACTAGCTTTCCCAAAAGGGAGAGCAAATCTGTACATTCTGATTGTGTTTTGAATGCATGATAGTTTATCAAGATTGTGCACATGTTATTTAGTGTTCAGCTAACAATTATTACTCACCCTTTTCCTGCTCCCACTGAAACCACTTGCATGTTGAACCCCCCTCTTCCACGTATTGGTTTGTTCCCAGCCCACTGGCCAACAACCATGCCAGCAATCTCCAGTTTTCCTCCTTGAGGAGGTATAGACTGGATGCCTGAAAAGCAGTTCATCTTTGAGACATACTATACTAGGGCTGGGTAGAAAAGTGATCTACCGTATTTTCCGCACTATAAGGCGCACCTAAAAACCACAAATTTTCTCAAAAGCTGACAGTGCGCCTTATAACCCGGTGCGCTTTATATATGGATAAATATTAAGATTCATTTTCATAAAGTTTCGGTCTCGCAACTTCGGTAAACAGCCGCCATCTTTTTTCCCCGTAGAAGAAGCGCGCGGTGCATGCTGGGATATGTGACGTTTCATTTCCATTTGTGTGTTTATGTAAAGACCCCAAAATGGCTCCTATTAAGTGTGTTGTCTGTCTAATTATAAATAATGCAGACGAGGCGTGTTAACTGAGTTCTCAACGTTTACTCACAGCGTGCTCATAACCACATTCTAACTGCCAGCATACAACAACGCTTCTCAGGGCTACCGCGCATGCTCGTCACTATCGTTGCATGCTGGGTAGTGTAGTTGTTATATTTGCTAGCTCATAACATCACATTGAGAGACACGCTTACGCGCTTAATTCAATACTCGCCGTCATTCCGGGTGGATTGACAAAAGACCTCCAGCCGCTAGATATTGGTGTCAACAGGGCATTCGAAGCTAGACTGCTAACTGCGTGGGAACAATGGATGACCGAAGGCGAACACACCTTCACTAAGAGGGAGGCAGCGCCGGACGACATTCGCCCAACTTTTCAATTCGGACACCGAAGGAGAAAAATTCGAGGGATTTATGAATGAAGAATAACTTCAGAAAGTGAGCGTTATGTTTATTTTGTGTGTTGGGACATTAACGTTCGAGCAACATTATGTTGCTACTGCTCTGCACTATTTTAAATTTTACTATGTTTGTGATTGCACATTTGCGTACATTTTGGGACAGAGTTGTTAGAACGCTGGTTTTTAATATATTATTAAAGTTTGACTGACCTATATGACTGTTTTTTTGACATTCCCTTTAGCGCAGCGTAGGCGCGGCTTATAGTCCGGGGCGGCTTATTGGTGGACAAAGTTATGAAATATGCCATTCATTGAAGGTGCGGCTAATAATCCGGTGCGCCTTATAGTGCGGAAAATATGGTAATCAATATCTTTTATTATGAGCAATATCGATTAAAGGTCATGATATCAGTGTCCCCCGCCCTGCCCCCTGGTAATCTTGTGTATAAAGCAGCAGCAGTATCACACTGTGCTCACCAGGGCTAAAATAATCGATTTAATCGATTATGGATCGATATTTCAACATTTTTAGCAATAACGATTCACAAGGCAAAATAGTGATAATTTCACCCCACACCCTTGGGATTCTTGTGTGTCGAGCACCAGCAGCAGCGTCATGCTGACTGACTATGCTAACATTACCTTCCATCAATAAGACCTCTGGGGGGAAAAAAACTAAAGTGAGGGACTTACTGATATTATATTATCACCCAGTTTTCCGGGCACCATGAAGATACAATCAGTAAGAAAAGCCATTGCAACTTTTGTGGGCAAAGATTTACGGCCGGCTTTGGATAGTTCTCATAGTGAACCACACAACGTTATATTGTATTACATTTGACTGAAACTATTATTTACTATTATCACTGGAAGAACTCATATTTGACGGCAGCCATACTCGTACATTGCTTACATAATCATATCCCACACAGAGCAGTGTCAAGTGCGTCAGAAAAACTAAGTACACACTTCCAGCCTTTACAATAAAAGTGCTGTGCGTTACATTCTGTCTCACTGCGCTAACAAATTAAGACTCCCAGAAGAATAGCTTACATATTCACAGTTATTTTAGAAAAAAACTTAAGTGCATTTTAGGGCCGGACAATAAATCAAATTTTAATTTTGATTTTGATTATGGCATCTCACGTTTATGAAAATATAATACTGTATTTTTTGGACCATAGGGCACACCAAATTATAAAGCGCATTGTCGATGACTGGGTCTGTTAATGTCGATTTTCATACAAAAGGCGCACCGGATTATAAGGTGCATTAAAGGGGTCATACTATGATGTTTTCTACATTTAAAACACTTCCTTGTGGTCTACATAAAATGTAATTGTGTTTCTCTGGTCAAAATGTTGCATTGATTATGTTTTGCAGATGCTACTTTATATTAGGAATCACAACAGCGGAGGATGAATGCCCCACAACAAGTAGAGAAAAAGGAGCTTATTGACTATGGCGTCAGCGCGGACAACAATGTCAGAAGCGCGCACATTTTTGGGATTGCATATCCCAAATACACATCAGCAGGAACTAATAGGTAAGACAAGTTGGTTTTGCATAATACTGCGAAACAAAACACCATTTGATATCTCCTAATTGGTGCCATTTTGGGGTCCTTGTAAAGTTTTGGGCTTGCTTGCTAACGTCATTTTGCAGTGCACATGTATCTCTTATGTGTGACTGCCATCTACCGGTCACACTTGTTACACCATGTACCAAATAAAATTGCTTTGAGGTCAATAAGCACAACCTGAATTAATTAGTACATTAGGCGCACTGGGTTATAAGACGCACTGTCGATTTTTGAGAAAATTAAAGGATTTTTAGTGTGCGCCTTACAGTCCAAAAAATACGGTAATCAAACAAAACAATTAATCTGCCGTATAACGTGCATGCAAATACCGCAGCTTCTGACGGTGAAATAGATAGTGTCAGTATACCTAATCAATAATCACTACACTCAACAAAAAGGAGGGCATATGATTTCCGTGTTAACGTAACTGCGGACGGAGTCACATAATTGGCCAATAAAACAGATTCCACTGTTAAACTCAAAATATCAGGGAAATTGATATAAATGTGAGTGAAACATTGTCATTGTGAGGAGAAGAAACGTTAAAATCGCTCATTATTCCTCAAAACACTCAACAGCCTTGTTCTGACCTAAACAATGTCAAGGCGGTCACTTGAAATAGCAACTAAACTACGAACCTAAAACTAGCAAGAACAATCCATACACCCACAACACATCTCTTTTGCTTGTGTTGTTGTGAATGACATCAACGTTACATTAATGTACGAACAACAGTCGCAACTTGAAAGGCACTCTCTGCTTTTTTTTTTTTTTAACAGCCTCAAGTGAGTCGCCTCTTTACTCGTTAAGCTGAGAATAACAGTGCAGCACACTTTCCACCAATCACAAAAATAGCACAGCGCGCCATATCCAGTCTGACTATACTAACAAAAAAAAGGTTTCAAAAAGTACTTGGCACAAGCATAATGTACTTGAAGCACTTATTGGTACATTTACAAAATTATTGTGCTTTGACATAAAACAATGATCAAAATTGTCTAATGTGAGGATGTTTGCATTTAATTACATTCATTTTATTTTACACAAAAAGTACGCACTTTATGGAGGTAAAATAAGTGTAAAACGTAAACAACTGAATTGAAAACAACTAAAATGGAGAAACAGAATTTTATAGTTTTTTATATTATTGTTATTTAAATGTATTGTTATTGCTATTAATATTATCTTACTTGTGGTTTATTTAACTGATTTATATCCTGTTTTTTTAAAAACTATATTTAAAGTTGAGTTTTGGGGGTACAAAAGATACTCATGTTTTCAAACTAATAAATAATCGCGTAATTAATCGTGATTACAATATCAATAAAAAATAATCGTGATTATTATTTTTGCCATAATTGTCCAGCCCTAGTACATTTGTATTTTGTAACAGATTCGAGACATTTTCAATATTTACATGTATATCGAATAAAATTTAATTTTGTATTTTTGGAAGTGAGAAACCATCGAAGGCGGAGATAAAAACGGGCTGTAAGTTTAGCAACAAGCTGTACCACGGCAGCTCAGGAGCTGCATGCACGATGGCAAGTCCAGATCCATAAACATCCATGTTTTTGTAAGAGGAAGAAAGTAAATAATTAATCTGTGTACCTGGGAAGGCTCTGGGTCTGTGTTGGGCAGGGTGGTGTGGATGATGTGGGTGATGAGGAGGCATGCCACCCATGGGTCGAGGTGGGTAGAGAGGGGGCATTGGGTAGAAAGGGGGCACCATAGCAGGTGGCAGGAAGGCAGGGGGTGGAAGAGGGGGCGGTGGTGGAGGAGGACGAGACAGATTAATCCCCTCGAGTATCGCCTGACGCATCTTCTCCACTTTGGAGACTAGCTCCTCCTGTCAAGGAGAAAGAGAATTGACATTGCAACTTTTAGCAGTATGTACAGTATGCCTATCAACAGCTCAGGACTTCATCAAATTAGTAATCTAATCCTAATTCCACTTTGCTGTCAAAATCCTAAATCCCTGTGGCTATTGAATTGTTATGGTCAGGAATGGAGTGGGTTCATACCTGGCCTTCACACATATCGAGCAGGGCAGCACGATCACGGGCGGCACGAGCCAGTTTGCTCTGGAACAGTTTGCCGTCAAAGAAGCCCCAGGGACAGCAGTGTTCCCATGGCAACGGCTGGCCGCATACATCGTTGATGAACAGCGCTGTGTCAACACCAGCCATAAAAAGAGCAGCCAGCTGCACGCCACGGGCATCAACTTTCTCTACCTAACAGCCACACAAATGAACCTCAGTCAAAATGTAGACAACAGGAGAAAATGCATCAAGTTTCAAATCGCAGCAATTCGTTGAGAGACTGGCATTTTACCTTGAGTTCCTGTAGCTGGTCTGGTTCATAGAGCTGATTTGAAACAGCCTGGGCCAAGAAGGCATCCAGCTCATGTCTCTGGAGGATCCTCCCTCCAGGCCACTGCATCATATACCTGAAAAACAATGAACTCTTTAAAGCAGAAAGAATCACCTACAGCTTTTATATGTCGTAGTTTTACTAAACAGAAGCTCCAAACAACTTAATCTTGAGTGTCATACCTGAGCACGCAGCACATGAGCAGCAGATGCTGTGGGACCTGTGCTGGGTTAAGGAGGGCTGGGCAGTCAGAGCGTAGACAGGCCAGGAAAGCCCTGGTTCTCCTGGAGCGGTCCTCACTGGCACGACCCAACCACAGGCGGCGCAGGTTTGGACACGTCCACTCCCGGAAACACAGAGCCGGAACCAGTTCAGGAGTCAGAGCGGACTTGGATTTACCACTGCTCCACTCTTTGACAATCACTGGAGGAACTGAGAATGGGGAAAGCAGTTACATCTCCGAGTAAGGAGTCTGTCTTTGCATCTAATTTATAGAGTGCCAGCTCCTACCTTCCAAGGGCGCTCTCTTACGGAGGGCAAGTCTTTCCAGGCGGCGGTGTATTTCAGCCAGACTGAAGAGGACGCCATAGGCATATTGTCTGGCAGCACGAAACAGCAGCGAGGCAGGAGGTAGCTCAGAGTTACACTCATCCTCTATACAAACTGGCATTTTCATCTCTCCCTATTGGTACGGATAGGAACAGAATATATATATTAAAAAGGAATAAATGTAGCCAAACACTAATCATTAGTTATATAGCTAAATGTAACTTTACCTTGGTCAAAATGTGGTAAATCTGTGGGTACATCAGCCCTCTTCTGTGTCTATGTTCCGCTACACGAAGAACCTCAGCACTAACCTAAAACAGTTTTGATTTCCTATCAGCAATAGCTACATAAAACTATATAATTGTATACTTTTCTTTTTTTTACCACGATGACAAACCTGAGGCAGAGGGGGCGTGGTTATGTCCATGTGACTTCTCGTCGCCATAGACAGTAATGACGGAATGTTTGACCCGCTCCCATTGCCTTGTGAAGCATCTCCAGAGACCGGGCACCCCCTTATAGCAGGATCCTCCCAGCGTGAGGGCTTGTCCGTCAAATGGCTGTGTAAATGGGGGAAGGGAAAGACATGTGCATGTTTCACATTACAGTTATCATAAAATACTGCACAAACAAAACATTTTTTATAACCTATTAAGACAACCGATAACCTATGTGGAAAGCCAAAACCCCTAAATCTGGAAGGGATCCTCTGTAGATGACTAGCCCTGCACTTGCAACCGTCTCCTTGGAAGCTTAAACCCTTGATTTAAAGCTACCGGTATATAACTTTACACGAACTTTGCTAAGATAACTGGTGTTGCATTGTTGTTCCTTCCATACAGTGGAACGCATGTGTCAATAGTGTTAATATTGACATCTGCTTCCTTTAATTGCAGAAAGTTAGCCACTTGTTGCTCTGGAGAGGCAACATCCGTTTCATCTGTTTGACCTCTGTTGTCAACTGCTCTGGCATTGGGTCGAGGCATAATGTGCAGTCCGGACAAGGTCACATCATTCATTTATGTAGTCTGGTCCATCTCATCTCTGGTATTTTTTAGAGAAATGTCTTTTTGCAGGACCTTCGTATCATGGCGCAGTGTGCAGTTTTCCTCTTCAAGAAACTTCATTTCATTCCTTATGTCACAAATCACTCTTTTTAGAATGCAATTCTGCAATTTTAGACTTTCTAGATTGCATTGCAGGTTTTCTATAGTTGATTGTAGGACATATATTTGTTCTGTTTCCAGAGACTCGTTCAGTGAGCCCACATTTCCAAGGCTAGGAGATGTGTTCCTTAGATTGCACTGTTGCATTGTTGCAAAGCAGCCATTTGAAAGGTAGTTGAAGAAGTTTAGCTTTAGGAGCTTTCAACAAATCCGCACCAGACACCGGACAGAGCTCGAGTTAGAGGTGTCAGCCTGTCGTTGCGATCATGATGTGTGGTCAGGGAAGCTTTAAATCTATCCAAAAACTCCCACAGCTTGATCTCAGTGAGCTTCAGGTTGCTAGGAAACCACATTGAACTAGCATTGTGGCTGGTTAGCCTCAACGACTAATAGTACTTTCATATTGCTAATTTCAACAAATATGTACCTCACGCCCGGACAATATTTAGGTCGGAGATGTCAGCAAGCTATCCTGTAGCTGTGATCACATTGAGTGGTCAGGAAAGCTCTAAAATTACTAAAAACTCGGGTAGCAAGAGCAAAGCATTTTTTTGTGTGCGTCCTTCATTCATGAAGTGACACAATCAGATCCAAACCATGGATTTTTTGAACCGTTCCACCCATATGTGCAACCCAGCAGTACATTCTTTCTTAATTCCAAGCCAAAACGTTTAAGGTTTTCACAAAGTGCTAAATTTCACTAACTACCTTTCGCAAAGTGCTACATTTCATTAACTAACCTTAAACTATGAAGGGAAAGGAACTTTGTTAATTGCACTCTCTTTTTCTACAGTTTCTCTTTTTATTAGCATTACTGTGGCTGAAAATCAGCCGATAACCCTGTGTCAAACCATAGCGCTCCCTGTGTTCAGTAAAAATATGTTATGAAAATAGCCACAGTGTTATGTGATGAGATTTGTTCAGACCACTCAGTCTGTGTCTTACTTTGCATTACTGTCATTAGGTTCATCTCCATCTGATGAAGAGGAAGGCGACGGAGAAGGACCAGGCTGAGTGCCTGTGTGGTGATTAGGCAAACGACCGCCGCCCTGAGTGGAATCATATGGCGCCGACCAGTCAGAGAAGCCCATCTTTCCTGTCGGTGAATCATTGCAGTCTTGGGATGGTGGCGGTGGGTCCGGGAATAGTGGCGCTGCGCCATGTCCAAATGGAGCATTTAGAAAAGGTGGTTTTAAGCCAGGCATTTGGGGAGGAAGGAACTGATGGGGAAAGAGAGAGACGAGAAGATGTTAAGAGCTAATGATGTCAAATCACTTCTTCCTTCTAATAACATTTCATGAGAGGGTTTAAGATGGAAATAATCACAGCCTCCTCCCTTTGTGATGAGCATATGATACTGATTATATCAGAGAACACAAACCACCTCTGCTTTACATGGATCTCTCTAGAGCTGAGAACAATCACACACGTTACACAGCAAACGGGTTAAGGTGACGAAGCAAAGGTATCTACCTGATTTTTTCCAAGGTGCATCGGTCCCATGTGGCCAGGTGGTCCCCCAAATGGAGTGGGTCCAAACCCAGGTACTAAGTATAAAATCCAAAACACATTATTTTATTTATTATTTTAAGTAATATGTCGCATCTGGAGCTTTTAACATATTTTAAAAAAAAGAAAGAAAATAACATAGCACCTATTGTGGAAGCTTTGGAGCCTGAGAGATCAAGTCAAACTTCATTCATATCTTAATGTAGAAGCAGCCGTCAGTAGCCATTAAGGGTCTAACGGTTTTGTAGATACCACGATATTTCGTCTCAAAGTCTTCACAAAAATGCTGCGAAGCCTGACGGTATCAAACAAAAACTTGGTGAAGTTTTTTTCTGGAGCTTTAGCGTTGGCTGGGTCTGAAAATAAACTATATCTCCCAGAATCCGCTGTGCAGCTTGGGACTAGTAAGCAGGGGGCATGAAACGGCGTAAGAAGCAACTTAAGTGTGTTCATAGTAGATGAGAAGAATTGTTGTTTTTGGACATTACATAAAAATTTGTCAATAACTTTTTGAGTTATGTTGCTCACAGACAGACAAACAAACCCTGACAAAAACATAAGCTCTCTGGCAGAGGTAAGAAAGTATGTGTCTGCAAAGCAAAGTGCACCACTTTCGTCTCGAGCGTTTCCAAGGCAACACGGCACGGACGGAAATCACCAAAAAAAACTGTACCGGTACATTGCGAGAAATACGAGTAAACTTGATTAAGCTTCAATCCATCCATTAAACCTCAATCCATCCATTTTCCCACAAGTCACCACCTAATAAACTTTTCTTATAAACAGCATATTCCAGACTGATATCCACTGTGGAGGATACTGGTTGTCAGAAACTAAAAATTGAAAGACACTTAAGTGAACATTATTGTTTTACTCTGGATGTTCACAATGTCACTTTAAACACACTCAACTGTGAGTTTTTTTCAAATATTTGTTTGAAACATTGGATGTTCCTGAACTATTCTTTGCACTTAAAAACATACATGTTTTGTGTTCAATTACAGCAAGTGTGTTTCTCCCAAACATTCCCACCACTTCATTTTACACACTGGTATTTTTAAGTCTTTTTATTTGGACATATACCGCAATAATATCGTACCGTGGTCTTAATACCATGATAATATCAACCCGTGAGATTTTGATACCATTACATTATTAGCCATCTCTAAAGTCATGTATTAACATTAGGGCAGGGTATCATGGCCAATTTCCCAAGTTGATTCAATTTCGATTCATTAGGTTCTAAATCGATTAATCACAATTCGATTTACATGTAAATATTACAAATGTCCCAATCTGGTACAAAATGCAAATGTACTTTCTTTTTCTCTTCACCATAAAACTCTGTACAGTTTAAACATCCTCCAAAAGTCTTGAAAGTTTAACTTTGAGATCACAAAAAATTCAGAGTGAAAGTCTAATTGTATTGCAACATTCCAACACTACTACAGTAATTACATTAACAGGGTCCTATTATGCAAAACCAACTATTCTTACCTGGTGGTAGCTGTTTTTTTGTATTTAGTATATCCATAAATCCAGGCATGGCGGAGATATTAATTAAATAATCTTGGCTTCTTGCAAACCTGCATTAAACGAGCCGTTAGGAATTCAAGACTTTAGTGACGTATTTTGCCTTAGTTAGGTCAGTGGATATCTCCATATTTGGTAGAGGTTTTATGCCATTTTATCCAGTTGTAGTCCAAAGTTGTAGTCAATAAGTTCCTTGTTTTTTCTCTAGCCTCTTGATGTGGGGCAGACTGGCTCGTACATGCACATGCATGCTAAAATCCTCCATTGTTGCCATTTCCTAATACTAAGTAGCATACAGTTATAACTAATATCTGTCAGTAGACTTGATATTGAAGTACTAAAAACTACAACATGGCTGACGGGGTGGAAACGCAGTCGAAGTAGAGCTGGAGGAAGATTAAATAAAATAAACGTTACAAAGACCACAAATGGCCCATTCTGGAAAGACAGTCAGAAAGTGTCTTGAAGATGGTCTGTAAAACAAAATCTATGCAAAATGTTGACCAAAGCACCACCATTACATGTTCTGTAGACTACAAGGAAGTGCTTTAGATGTATTAGAAATAAATCATAAACTTAACTGTTTAAAGGTATTGTTTCATCAAGTGCAAAATAATACCAATAAATACATAAGCTAATCTTCTGTAAGTCTTTTGTTAGTGCAGTCAGGCAGAATGTAACGCAAAGCAATTTTATTGTAAAAGCCGAAAGTGTGAACATTCTTCTTCTAGCGTACTTGACACTAGTCCGTGTGGGAGATGAATATGTTTATAAAAGTACCTTGCAAGCAATGTTCCCTCTAATTTTTCATGTGTGTGAGCAAACGCACAAACTCCCTGAGCATTCAGTAGAGCACATGTGAGCAACATCAGACGTGCACACTGTGGCCACCCCAGCGTCACACCTGTCCCAAACCTGACATCATAATTTAAATCCATCCATTTTCTACCGCTTATTCCTTTCGGGGTCGCGGGGGGCGCTGGAGCCTATCTCAGCTACAATCGGGCGGAAGGCGGGGTACACCCTGGACAAGTCGCCACCTCATCGCAGGGCCAACACAGATAGACAAACATTCACACTCACATTCACACACTAGGGCCAATTTAGTGTTGCCAATCAACCTATCCCCAGGTGCATGTCTTTGGAGGTGGGAGGAAGCCGGAGTACCCGGAGGGAACCCACGCAGTCACGGAGAGAACATGCAAACTCCACACAGAAATGTTTTATAAAAATAATTTTCTGATATAAGTGATTTTGCCCTTTTACAATGACAATAACAAAAAAACATGTTTTTCATGACCTATGTGCTAGTATTGTATGTCTGGCTGCGGGTCCTGCCTTTAAAAGAAATGTTACCCCTTTCAGAGATTACATTTAGTTCCTGTAACTTTCTGTCTGTAAAATACATCTTTTTTTTTAGCATTTATGAAATCTAGTGACAATATTTCATGAATAATATCCTTAGATTAACATTCTTAATAAATGGCAGTAAAATAAGCACACATCTGATTGTGGAGTCTGAGTGTTACAACCTGGCATTTACCCAATGTGTGGCGTTGGGGTTGTCCGACTTTTTGTGTGGCCATAAACGCAGCACTGGCTAAGTGCCATGAGTGCTTGTGTTGGTGCAGGTGAGAGAGCGAGCGGCTTCTGTTGAAACGACGGATGATAATGTTGGTTTAAGCCTGGTTTGTATGGTAGAAAATTACCAGTTTTTATAGATAAAAGTTTTTTTTACTCATGTTTTTGGTGTGGTTACAAACAGTTTTGCTCAATAAAGGGATTGGGGGAATTCCTGTCCGTAAAGTGTCTCGACAGACGATAATTGAACTGTGTTGACAAAGATTGTTTTATTCATTGGGGC